>NC_054399.1:26238388-26539158 GCF_017976425.1 Toxotes jaculatrix
TTTTTGGCCTATCTTGTAGCCTTACTATACTATGACCATTTTTATGACTTTTTGAGGCCATACTATACTATGACTTTTTTTGACCATTTTGAAGCCTTACTATACTATGACCATTTTTATGACATTTTGAGGCCATACTAAAGTATGACTTTTTTTGGCCTATTTTGAAGCCTTACTATACTATGACCATTTTTATGACATTTTGAGGCCATACTATACTATGACTTTTTTTGGCCTATTTTGAAGCCTTACTATACTATGACCATTTTTATGACATTTTGAGGCCATACTAAAGTATGACTTTTTTTGGCCTATTTTGAAGCCTTACTATACTATGACCATTTTTATGACATTTTGAGGCCATACTATACTATGACTTTTTTTGGCCTATTTTGAAGCCTTACTATACTATGACCATTTTTATGACATTTTGAGGCCATACTATACTATGACTTTTTTTGGCCTATTTTGAAGCCTTACTATACTATGACCATTTTTATGACATTTTGAGGCCATACTATACTGTGACTTTTTTGGCCTATTTTGAAGCCTTACTATACTATGACCATACTATACTATGACTTTTTGAGGCCATACTATACTATGACTTTTTTTGGCCTATTTTGAAGCCTTACTATACTATGACTTTTTTGGCCTATTTTGAAGCCTTACTATACTATGACCATACTATACTATGACTTTTTGAGGCCATACTATACTATGACTTTTTTTGGCCTATTTTGAAGCCTTACTATACTATGACTTTTTTTGGCCTATTTTGAAGCCTTACTATACTATGACCATTTTTATGACTTTTTGAGGCCATACTATACTATAACTTTTTTTGACCTATTTTGAAGCCTTACTATACTATGACCATTTTTATGACATTTTGAGGCCATACTATACTATGACTTTTTTTGGCCTATTTTGAAGCCTTACTATACTATGACCATTTTTATGACATTTTGAGGCCATACTATACTATGACTTTTTTTGGCCTATTTTGAAGCCTTACTATACTATGACCATTTTTATGACATTTTGAGGCCATACTATACTATGACTTTTTTTGGCCTATTTTGAAGCCTTACTATACTATGACTTTTTTTGGCCTATTTTGAAGCCTTACTATACTATGACCATTTTTATGACTTTTTGACGCCATACTACACTATGACTTTTTTTGGCCTATTTTGAAGCCTTACTATACTATGACCATACTATACTATGACTTTTTTTGGCCTATTTTGAAGCCTTACTATACTATGACTTTTTTGGCCTATTTTGAAGCCTTACTATACTATGACCATTTTTATGACATTTTGAAGCCATACTAAAGTATGACTTTTTTTGGCCTATTTTGAAGCCTTACTATACTATGACCATTTTTATGACATTTTGAGGCCATACTAAAGTATGACTTTTTTTGGCCTATTTTGAAGCCTTACTATACTATGACCATTTTTATGACATTTTGAGGCCATACTATACTATGACTTTTTTTGGCCTATTTTGAAGCCTTACTATACTATGACCATTTTTATGACATTTTGAGGCCATACTATACTATGACTTTTTTTGGCCTATTTTGAAGCCTTACTATACTATGACCATTTTTATGACTTTTTGAGGCCATACTATACTATAACTTTTTTTGGCCTATTTTGAAGCCTTACTATACTATGACCATTTTTATGACATTTTGAGGCCATACTATACTATGACTTTTTTTGGCCTATTTTGAAGCCTTACTATACTATGACCATTTTTATGACATTATGAGGCCATACTATACTATGACTTTTTTTGGCCTATTTTGAAGCCTTACTATACTATGACCATTTTTATGACATTTTGAGGCCATACTATACTATGACTTTTTTTGGCCTATTTTGAAGCCTTACTATACTATGACTTTTTTTGGCCTATTTTGAAGCCTTACTATACTATGACCATTTTTATGACTTTTTGACGCCATACTATACTATGACTTTTTTTGGCCTATTTTGAAGCCTTACTATACTATGACCATACTATACTATGACTTTTTTTGGCCTATTTTGAAGCCTTACTATACTATGACTTTTTTGGCCTATTTTGAAGCCTTACTATACTATGACCATTTTTATGACATTTTGAGGCCATACTATACTATGACTTTTTTTGGCCTATTTTGAAGCCTTACTATACTATGACCATTTTTATGACTTTTTGAGGCCATACTATACTATGACTTTTTTTGACCATTTTGAAGCCTTACTATACTATGACCATACTATACTATGCCTTTTTGAGGCCATACTATACTATGACTTTTTTTGGCCTATTTTGAAGCCTTACTATACTATGACCATACTATACTATGACTTTTTGAGGCCATACTATACTATGACTTTTTTTGGCCTATTTTGAAGCCTTACTATACTATGACCATTTTTATGACATTTTGAGGCCTTACTATACTATGACTTTTTTTGGCCTATTTTGAAGCCTTACTATACTATGACCATTTTTATGACATTTTGAGGCCATACTATACTATGACTTTTTTTGGCATATTTTGAAGCCTTACTATACTATGACCATTTTTATAACATTTTGAGGCCATACTATACTATGACTTTTTTTGACCATTTTGAAGCCTTACTATACTATGACCATACTATACTATGCCTTTTTGAGGCCATACTATACTATGACTTTTTTTGGCCTATTTTGAAGCCTTACTATACTATGACCATTTTTATGACATTTTGAGGCCATACTATACTGTGACTTTTTTGGCCTATTTTGAAGCCTTACTATACTATGACCATACTATACTATGACTTTTTGAGGCCATACTATACTATGACTTTTTTTGGCCTATTTTGAAGCCTTACTATACTATGACTTTTTTGGCCTATTTTGAAGCCTTACTATACTATGACCATACTATACTATGACTTTTTGAGGCCATACTATACTATGACTTTTTTTGGCCTATTTTGAAGCCTTACTATACTATGACTTTTTTTGGCCTATTTTGAAGCCTTACTATACTATGACCATTTTTATGACATTTTGAGGCCATACTATACTATGACTTTTTTTGGCCTATTTTGAAGCCTTACTATACTATGACCATTTTTATGACTTTTTGAGGCCATACTATACTATAACTTTTTTTGACCTATTTTGAAGCCTTACTATACTATGACCATTTTTATGACATTTTGAGGCCATACTATACTATGACTTTTTTTGGCCTATTTTGAAGCCTTACTATACTATGACCATTTTTATGACATTTTGAGGCCATACTATACTATGACTTTTTTTGGCCTATTTTGAAGCCTTACTATACTATGACCATTTTTATGACATTTTGAGGCCATACTATACTATGACTTTTTTTGGCCTATTTTGAAGCCTTACTATACTATGACTTTTTTTGGCATATTTTGAAGCCTTACTATACTATGACCATTTTTATGACTTTTTGACGCCATACTACACTATGACTTTTTTTGGCCTATTTTGAAGCCTTACTATACTATGACCATACTATACTATGACTTTTTTTGGCCTATTTTGAAGCCTTACTATACTATGACTTTTTTGGCCTATTTTGAAGCCTTACTATACTATGACCATTTTTATGACATTTTGAGGCCATACTATACTATGACTTTTTTTGGCCTATTTTGAAGCCTTACTATACTATGACCATACTATACTATGACTTTTTGAGGCCATACTATACTATGACTTTTTTTGGCCTATTTTGAAGCCTTACTATACTATGACCATTTTTATGACATTTTGAGGCCTTACTATACTATGACTTTTTTTGGCCTATTTTGAAGCCTTACTATACTATGACCATTTTTATGACATTTTGAGGCCATACTATACTATGACTTTTTTTGACCTATTTTGAAGCCTTACTATACTATGACCATTTTTATGACTTTTTGAGGCCATACTATACTATGACTTTTTTTGACCATTTTGAAGCCTTACTATACTATGACCATACTATACTATGACTTTTTGAGGCCATACTATACTATGACTTTTTTTGGCCTATTTTGAAGCCTTACTATACTATGACCATTTTTATGACATTTTGAGGCCATACTATACTATGACTTTTTTTGGCCTATTTTGAAGCCTTACTATACTATGACCATACTATACTATGACTTTTTGAGGCCATACTATACTATGACTTTTTTTGGCCTATTTTGAAGCCTTACTATACTATGACCATTTTTATGACATTTTGAGGCCTTACTATGCTATGACTTTTTTTGGCCTATTTTGAAGCCTTACTATACTATGACCATTTTTATGACATTTTGAGGCCATACTATACTATGACTTTTTTTGGCCTATTTTGAAGCCTTACTATACTATGACCATTTTTATGACATTTTGAGGCCATACTATACTATGACTTTTTTTTACCATTTTGAAGCCTTACTATACTATGACCATACTATACTATGCCTTTTTGAGGCCATACTATACTATGACTTTTTTTGGCCTATTTTGAAGCCTTACTATACTATGACCATACTATACTATGACTTTTTGAGGCCATACTATACTATGACTTTTTTTGGCCTATTTTGAAGCCTTACTATACTATGACCATTTTTATGACATTTTGAGGCCATACTATACTATGACTTTTTTTGGCCTATTTTGAAGCCTTACTATACTATGACCATTTTTATGACTTTTTGAGGCCATACTATACTATGACTTTTTTTGACCATTTTGAAGCCTTACTATACTATGACCATACTATACTATGACTTTTTGAGGCCATACTATACTATGACTTTTTTTTGGCCTATTTTGAAGCCTTACTATACTATGACCATTTTTATGACATTTTGAGGCCATACTATACTATGACTTTTTTTGGCCTATTTTGAAGCCTTACTATACTATGACCATTTTTATGACATTTTGAGGCCATACTAAAGTATGACTTTTTTTGGCCATTTTGAAGCCTTACTATACTATGACCATTTTTATGACATTTTGAGGCCATACTATACTATGACTTTTTATGGCCTATTTTGAAGCCTTACTATACTATGACCAATTTTATGACTTTTTGAGGCCATACTATACTATGACTTTTTTTGACCATTTTGAAGCCATACTATACTATGACTTTTTTTGGCCTATTTTGAGGCCATACTATACTATGGCTTTTTTTGCCTATTTTGAAGCCTTACTATACTATGACCATTTTTATGACATTTTGAGGCCATACTATACTATGACTTTTTTTGACCATTTTGAAGCCTTACTATACTATGACTTTTTTTGGCCTATTTTGAAGCCTTACTATACTATGACCATACTATACTATGACTTTTTGAGGCCATACTATACTATGACTTTTTTTGGCCTATTTTGAAGCCTTACTATACTATGACCATTTTTATGACCTTTTGAGGCCATACTATACTATGACTTTTTTTGACCATTTTGAAGCCTTACTATACTATGACTTTTTTTGGCCTATTTTGAAGCCTTACTGTACTATAACCATACTATACTATGACTTTTTGAGGCCATACTATACTATGACTTTTTTTGGCCTATTTTGAAGCCTTTCTATACTATGACCATTTTTATGACTTTTTCAGGCCATACTATACTATGGCTTTTTTTGGCCTATTTTGAAGCCTTACTATACTATGACCATTTTTATGACTTTTTGAGGCCATACTATACTATGACTTTTTTTGACCATTTTGAAGCCTTACTATACTATGACTTTTTTTGGCCTATTTTGAAGCCTTACTATACTATGACCATACTATACTATGACTTTTTGAGGCCATACTATACTATGACTTTTTTTGGCCTATTTTGAAGCCTTACTATACTATGACCATTTTTATGACCTTTTGAGGCCATACTATACTATGACTTTTTTTGACCATTTTGAAGCCTTACTATACTATGACTTTTTTTGGCCTATTTTGAAGCCTTACTATACTATAACCATACTATACTATGACTTTTTGAGGCCATACTATACTATGACTTTTTTTGGCCTATTCTGAAGCCTTACTATACTATGACTTTTTTTGACCATTTTGAAGCCATACTATACTATGACTTTTTTTGGCCTATTTTGAAGCCTTACTATACTATGACTTTTTTTGGCCTATTTTGAAGCCTTACTATACTATGACCATTTTTATGACATTTTGAGGCCATACTATACTATGACTTTTTTTGGCCTATTTTGAAGCCTTTCTATACTATGACCATTTTTATGACTTTTTCAGGCCATACTATACTATAACTTTTTTTGGCCTATTTTGAAGCCTTACTATACTATGACCATTTTTATGACATTTTGAGGCCATACTATACTATGACTTTTTTTGGCCTATTTTGAAGCCTTACTATACTATGACCATACTATACTATGACTTTTTGAGGCCATACTATACTATGACTTTTTTTGGCCTATTTTGAAGCCATACTATACTATGACTTTTTTTGGCCTATTTTGAAGCCTTACTATACTATGACCATTTTTATGACATTTTGAGGCCATACTATACTATGACTTTTTTTGGCCTATTTTGAAGCCTTACTATACTATGACCATTTTTATGACATTTTGAGGCCATACTATACTATGACTTTTTATGGCCTATTTTGAAGCCTTACTATACTATGACCATTTTTATGACATTTTGAGGCCATACTATACTATGACTTTTTTTGGCCTATTTTGAAGCCTTACTATACTATGACCATTTTTATGACTTTTTGAGGCCATACTATACTATGACTTTTTTTGACCATTTTGAAGCCTTACTATACTATGACCATACTATACTATGACTTTTTGAGGCCATACTATACTATGACTTTTTTTGGCCTATTTTGAAGCCTTACTATACTATGACTTTTTTTGGCCTATTTTGAAGCCTTACTATACTATGACCATTTTTATGACTTTTTGAGGCCATACTATACTATAACTTTTTTTGGCCTATTTTAAAGCCTTACTATACTATGACCATTTTTATGACATTTTGAGGCCATACTATACTATGACTTTTTTTGGCCTATTTTGAAGCCTTACTATACTATGACCATTTTTATGACATTTTGAGGCCATACTATACTATGACTTTTTTTGGCCTATTTTGAAGCCTTACTATACTATGACCATTTTTATGACTTTTTGAGGCCATACTATACTATGACTTTTTTGACCATTTTGAAGCCTTACTATACTATGACCATACTATACTATGACTTTTTGAGGCCATACTATACTATGACTTTTTTTGGCCTATTTTGAAGCCTTACTATACTATGACTTTTTTTGGCCTATTTTGAAGCCTTACTATACTATGACCATACTATACTATGACATTTTGAGGCCATACTATACTATGACTTTTTTTGGCCTATTTTGAAGCCTTACTATACTATGACCATTTTTATGACATTTTGAGGCCATACTATACTATGACTTTTTTGACCTATTTTGAAGCCTTACTATACTATGACCATTTTTATGACTTTTTGAGGCCATACTATACTATGACTTTTTATGGCCTATTTTGAAGCCTTACTATACTATGACCATTTTTATGACTTTTTGAGGCCATACTATACTATGACTTTTTTTTACCGTTTTGAAGCCTTACTATACTATGACTTTTTTTGGCCTATTTTGAAGCCTTACTATACTATGACCATACTATACTATGACTTTTTGAGGACATACTATAGTATGACTTTTTTTGGCCTATCTTGTAGCCTTACTATACTATGACCATTTTTATGACTTTTTGAGGCCATACTATACTATGACTTTTTTTGACCATTTTGAAGCCTTACTATACTATGACCATACTATACTATGACTTTTTGAGGCCATACTATACTATGACTTTTTTTGGCCTATTCTGAAGCCTTACTATACTATGACTTTTTTTGACCATTTTGAAGCCTTACTATACTATGACTTTTTTTGGCCTATTTTGAAGCCTTACTATACTATAACCATACTATACTATGACTTTTTGAGGCCATACTATACTATGACTTTTTTTGGCCTATTCTGAAGCCTTACTATACTATGACTTTTTTTGACCATTTTGAAGCCATACTATACTATGACTTTTTTTGGCCTATTTTGAAGCCTTACTATACTATGACCATACTATACTATGACTTTTTGAGGCCATACTATGCTATGACTTTTTTTGGCCTATTTTGAAGCCTTACTATACCATGACTTTTTTTGGCCTATTTTGAAGCCTTACTATACTATGACCATTTTTATGACATTTTGAGGCCATACTATACTATGACTTTTTTTGGCCTATTTTGAAGCCTTTCTATACTATGACCATTTTTATGACTTTTTCAGGCCATACTATACTATGGCTTTTTTTGGCCTATTTTGAAGCCTTACTATACTATGACCATTTTTATGACATTTTGAGGCCATACTATACTATGACTTTTTTTGGCCTATTTTGAAGCCTTACTATACTATGACCATTTTTATGACATTTTGAGGCCATACTATACTATGACTTTTTATGGCCTATTTTGAAGCCTTACTACACTATGACCATTTTTATGACATTTTGAGGCCATACTATACTATGACTTTTTATGGCCTATTTTGAAGCCTTACTATACTATGACCATTTTTATGACTTTTTGAGGCCATACTATACTATGACTTTTTTTGACCATTTTGAAGCCTTACTATACTATGACTTTTTTTGGCCTATTTTGAAGCCTTACTATACTATGACCATACTATACTATGACTTTTTGAGGCCATACTATACAATGACTTTTTTTGGCCTATTTTGAAGCCTTACTATACTATGACCATTTTTATGACCTTTTGAGGCCATACTATACTATGACTTTTTTTGACCATTTTGAAGCCTTACTATACTATGACTTTTTTTGGCCTATTTTGAAGCCTTACTATACTATAACCATACTATACTATGACTTTTTGAGGCCATACTATACTATGACTTTTTTTGGCCTATTCTGAAGCCTTACTATACTATGACTTTTTTTGACCATTTTGAAGCCTTACTATACTATGACTTTTTTTGGCCTATTTTGAAGCCTTACTATACTATAACCATACTATACTATGACTTTTTGAGGCCATACTATACTATGACTTTTTTTGGCCTATTCTGAAGCCTTACTATACTATGACTTTTTTTGACCATTTTGAAGCCATACTATACTATGACTTTTTTTGGCCTATTTTGAAGCCTTACTATACTATGACCATACTATACTATGACTTTTTGAGGCCATACTATGCTATGACTTTTTTTGGCCTATTTTGAAGCCTTACTATACCATGACTTTTTTTGGCCTATTTTGAAGCCTTACTATACTATGACCATTTTTATGACATTTTGAGGCCATACTATACTATGACTTTTTTTGGCCTATTTTGAAGCCTTTCTATACTATGACCATTTTTATGACTTTTTCAGGCCATACTATACTATGGCTTTTTTTGGCCTATTTTGAAGCCTTACTATACTATGACCATTTTTATGACATTTTGAGGCCATACTATACTATGACTTTTTTTGGCCTATTTTGAAGCCTTACTATACTATGACCATTTTTATGACATTTTGAGGCCATACTATACTATGACTTTTTATGGCCTATTTTGAAGCCTTACTATACTATAACCATACTATACTATGACTTTTTGAGGCCATACTATACTATGACTTTTTTTGGCCTATTCTGAAGCCTTACTATACTATGACTTTTTTTGACCATTTTGAAGCCTTACTATACTATGACTTTTTTTATGACTTTTTGAGGCCATACTATACTATGACTTTTTTTGACCATTTTGAAGCCTTACTATACTATGACTTTTTTTGACCATTTTGAAGCCTTACTATACTATGACCATACTATACTATGACTTTTTGAGGCCATACTATACTATGACTTTTTTTGGCCTATTTTGAAGCCTTACTATACTATGACTTTTTTTGGCCTATTTTGAAGCCTTACTATACTATGACCATTTTTATGACATTTTGAGGCCATACTATACTATGACTTTTTTTGGCCTATTTTGAAGCCTTACTATACTATGACCATTTTTATGACTTTTTCAGGCCATACTATACTATAACTTTTTTTGGCCTATTTTGAAGCCTTACTATACTATGACCATTTTTATGACATTTTGAGGCCATACTATACTATGACTTTTTTTGGCCTATTTTGAAGCCTTACTATACTATGACCATTTTTATGACTTTTTCAGGCCATACTATACTATAACTTTTTTTGGCCTATTTTGAAGCCTTACTATACTATGACCATTTTTATGACATTTTGAGGCCATACTATACTATGACTTTTTTTGGCCTATTTTGAAGCCTTACTATACTATGACCATTTTTATGACTTTTTGAGGCCATACTATACTATGACTTTTTATGGCCTATTTTGAAGCCTTACTATACTATGACCATTTTTATGACTTTTTGAGGCCATACTATACTATGACTTTTTTTTTACCATTTTGAAGCCTTACTATACTATGACTTTTTTTGACCTATCTTGTAGCCTTACTATACTATGACCATTTTTATGACTTTTTGAGGCCATACTATACTATGACTTTTTTGACCATTTTGAAGCCTTACTATACTATGACCATACTATACTATGACTTTTTGTGGCCATACTATACTATGACTTTTTTTGGCCTATTTTGAAGCCTTACTATACTATGACTTTTTTTGGCCTATTTTGAAGCCTTACTATACTATGACCATACTATACTATGACTTTATGAGGACATACTATAGTATGACTTTTTTTGGCCTATCTTGTAGCCTTACTATATTATGACCATTTTTATGACTTTTTGAGGCCATACTATACTATGACTTTTTTTGACCATTTTGAAGCCTTACTATACTATGACCATACTATACTATGACTTTTTGAGGCCATACTATACTATGACTTTTTTTGGCCTATTTTGAAGCCTTACTATACTATGACTTTTTTTGGCCTATTTTGAAGCCTTACTATACTATGACCATACTATACTATGACATTTTGAGGCCATACTATACTATGACTTTTTTTGGCCTATTTTGAAGCCTTACTATACTATGACCATTTTTATGACATTTTGAGGCCATACTAAAGTATGACTTTTTTTGGCCTATTTTGAAGCCTTACTATACTATGACCATTTTTATGACATTTTGAGGCCATACTATACTATGACTTTTTTTGGCCTATTTTGAAGCCTTACTATACTATGACCATTTTTATGACATTTTGAGGCCATACTATACTATGACTTTTTTGGCCTATTTTGAAGCCTTACTATACTATGACCATTTTTATGACATTTTGAGGCCATACTATACTATGACTTTTTATGGCCTATTTTGAAGCCTTACTATACTATGACCATTTTTATGACTTTTTGAGGCCATACTATACTATGACTTTTTTTGGCCTATTTTGAAGCCTTACTGTACTATGACCATACTATACTATGACTTTTTGAGGCCATACTATACTATGACTTTTTTTGGCCTATTTTGAAGCCTTACTATACTATGACTTTTTTTGGCCTATTTTGAAGCCTTACTATACTATGACCATACTATACTATGACTTTTTGAGGACATACTATAGTATGACTTTTTTTGGCCTATCTTGTAGCCTTACTATACTATGACCATTTTTATGACATTTTGAGGCCATACTATACTATGACTTTTTATGGCCTATTTTGAAGCCTTACTATACTATGACCATTTTTATGACTTTTTGAGGCCATACTATACTATGACTTTTTTTGGCCTATTTTGAAGCCTTACTATACTATGACTTTTTTTGACCATTTTGAAGCCTTACTATACTATGACCATACTATACTATGACTTTTTGAGACCATACTATACTATGACTTTTTTTGGCCTATTTTGAAGCCTTACTATACTATGACTTTTTTGGCCTATTTTGAAGCCTTACTATACTATGACCATACTATACTATGATTTTTTGAGGCCATACTATACTATGACTTTTTTTGGCCTATTTTGAAGCCTTACTATACTATGACTTTTTTTGGCCTATTTTGAAGCCTTACTATACTATGACCATTTTTATGACTTTTTGAGGCCATACTATACTATGACTTTTTTTGGCCTATTTTGAAGCCTTACTATACTATGACCATTTTTATGACATTTTGAGGCCATACTATACTATGACTTTTTTTGGCCTATTTTGAAGCCTTACTATACTATGACCATTTTTATGACATTTTGAGGCCATACTAAAGTATGACTTTTTTTGGCCTATTTTGAAGCCTTACTATACTATGACCATTTTTATGACATTTTGAGGCCATACTATACTATGACTTTTTTTGGCCTATTTTGAAGCCTTACTATACTATGACCATTTTTATGACATTTTGAGGCCATACTATACTGTGACTTTTTTGGCCTATTTTGAAGCCTTACTATACTATGACCATTTTTATGACATTTTGAGGCCATACTATACTATGACTTTTTATGGCCTATTTTGAAGCCTTACTATACTATGACCATTTTTATGACTTTTTGAGGCCATACTATACTATGACTTTTTTTGGCCTATTTTGAAGCCTTACTGTACTATGACCATACTATACTATGACTTTTTGAGGCCATACTATACTATGACTTTTTTTGGCCTATTTTGAAGCCTTACTATACTATGACTTTTTTTGGCCTATTTTGAAGCCTTACTATACTATGACCATACTATACTATGACTTTTTGAGGACATACTATAGTATGACTTTTTTTGGCCTATCTTGTAGCCTTACTATACTATGACCATTTTTATGACTTTTTGAGGCCATACTATACTATGACTTTTTTGACCATTTTGAAGCCTTACTATACTATGACCATTTTTATGACTTTTTGAGGCCATACTATACTATGACTTTTTATGGCCTATTTTGAAGCCTTACTATACTATGACTTTTTTTATGACTTTTTGAGGCCATACTATACTATGACTTTTTTTGACCATTTTGAAGCCTTACTATACTATGACTTTTTTTGACCATTTTGAAGCCTTACTATACTATGACCATACTATACTATGACTTTTTGAGGCCATACTATACTATGACTTTTTTTGGCCTATTTTGAAGCCTTACTATACTATGACTTTTTTTGGCCTATTTTGAAGCCTTACTATACTATGACCATTTTTATGACATTTTGAGGCCATACTATACTATGACTTTTTTTGGCCTATTTTGAAGCCTTACTATACTATGACCATTTTTATGACTTTTTCAGGCCATACTATACTATAACTTTTTTTGGCCTATTTTGAAGCCTTACTATACTATGACCATTTTTATGACATTTTGAGGCCATACTATACTATGACTTTTTTTGGCCTATTTTGAAGCCTTACTATACTATGACCATTTTTATGACTTTTTCAGGCCATACTATACTATAACTTTTTTTGGCCTATTTTGAAGCCTTACTATACTATGACCATTTTTATGACATTTTGAGGCCATACTATACTATGACTTTTTTTGGCCTATTTTGAAGCCTTACTATACTATGACCATTTTTATGACTTTTTGAGGCCATACTATACTATGACTTTTTATGGCCTATTTTGAAGCCTTACTATACTATGACCATTTTTATGACTTTTTGAGGCCATACTATACTATGACTTTTTTTTTACCATTTTGAAGCCTTACTATACTATGACTTTTTTTGACCTATCTTGTAGCCTTACTATACTATGACCATTTTTATGACTTTTTGAGGCCATACTATACTATGACTTTTTTGACCATTTTGAAGCCTTACTATACTATGACCATACTATACTATGACTTTTTGTGGCCATACTATACTATGACTTTTTTTGGCCTATTTTGAAGCCTTACTATACTATGACTTTTTTTGGCCTATTTTGAAGCCTTACTATACTATGACCATACTATACTATGACTTTATGAGGACATACTATAGTATGACTTTTTTTGGCCTATCTTGTAGCCTTACTATATTATGACCATTTTTATGACTTTTTGAGGCCATACTATACTATGACTTTTTTTGACCATTTTGAAGCCTTACTATACTATGACCATACTATACTATGACTTTTTGAGGCCATACTATACTATGACTTTTTTTGGCCTATTTTGAAGCCTTACTATACTATGACTTTTTTTGGCCTATTTTGAAGCCTTACTATACTATGACCATACTATACTATGACATTTTGAGGCCATACTATACTATGACTTTTTTTGGCCTATTTTGAAGCCTTACTATACTATGACCATTTTTATGACATTTTGAGGCCATACTAAAGTATGACTTTTTTTGGCCTATTTTGAAGCCTTACTATACTATGACCATTTTTATGACATTTTGAGGCCATACTATACTATGACTTTTTTTGGCCTATTTTGAAGCCTTACTATACTATGACCATTTTTATGACATTTTGAGGCCATACTATACTATGACTTTTTTGGCCTATTTTGAAGCCTTACTATACTATGACCATTTTTATGACATTTTGAGGCCATACTATACTATGACTTTTTATGGCCTATTTTGAAGCCTTACTATACTATGACCATTTTTATGACTTTTTGAGGCCATACTATACTATGACTTTTTTTGGCCTATTTTGAAGCCTTACTGTACTATGACCATACTATACTATGACTTTTTGAGGCCATACTATACTATGACTTTTTTTTGGCCTATTTTGAAGCCTTACTATACTATGACTTTTTTTGGCCTATTTTGAAGCCTTACTATACTATGACCATACTATACTATGACTTTTTGAGGACATACTATAGTATGACTTTTTTTGGCCTATCTTGTAGCCTTACTATACTATGACCATTTTTATGACATTTTGAGGCCATACTATACTATGACTTTTTATGGCCTATTTTGAAGCCTTACTATACTATGACCATTTTTATGACTTTTTGAGGCCATACTATACTATGACTTTTTTTGGCCTATTTTGAAGCCTTACTATACTATGACTTTTTTTGACCATTTTGAAGCCTTACTATACTATGACCATACTATACTATGACTTTTTGAGACCATACTATACTATGACTTTTTTTGGCCTATTTTGAAGCCTTACTATACTATGACTTTTTTGGCCTATTTTGAAGCCTTACTATACTATGACCATTTTTATGACTTTTTGAGGCCATACTATACTATGACTTTTTTTGGCCTATTTTGAAGCCTTACTGTACTATGACCATACTATACTATGACTTTTTGAGGCCATACTATACTATGACTTTTTTTGGCCTATTTTGAAGCCTTACTATACTATGACTTTTTTTGGCCTATTTTGAAGTCTTACTATACTATGACCATACTATACTATGACTTTTTGAGGACATACTATAGTATGACTTTTTTTGGCCTATCTTGTAGCCTTACTATACTATGACCATTTTTATGACTTTTTGAGGCCATACTATACTATGACTTTTTTGACCATTTTGAAGCCTTACTATACTATGACCATACTATACTATGACTTTTTGAGGCCATACTATACTATGACTTTTTTTGGCCTATTTTGAAGCCTTATTATACTATGACTTTTTTTGGCCTATTTTGAAGCCTTACTATACTATGACTTTTTTTGGCCTATTTTGAAGCCTTACTATACTATGACCATTTTTATGACATTTTGAGGCCATACTATACTGTGACTTTTTTGGCCTATTTTGAAGCCTTACTATACTATGACCATTTTTATGACATTTTGAGGCCATACTATACTATGACTTTTTATGGCCTATTTTGAAGCCTTACTATACTATGACCATTTTTATGACTTTTTGAGGCCATACTATACTATGACTTTTTTTGGCCTATTTTGAAGCCTTACTGTACTATGACCATACTATACTATGACTTTTTGAGGCCATACTATACTACGACTTTTTTTGGCCTATTTTGAAGCCTTACTATACTATGACTTTTTTTGGCCTATTTTGAAGCCTTACTATACTATGACCATACTATACTATGACTTTTTGAGGACATACTATAGTATGACTTTTTTTGGCCTATCTTGTAGCCTTACTATACTATGACCATTTTTATGACTTTTTGAGGCCATACTATACTATGACTTTTTTGACCATTTTGAAGCCTTACTATACTATGACCATACTATACTATGACTTTTTGAGGCCATACTATACTATGACTTTTTTTGGCCTATTTTGAAGCCTTATTATACTATGACTTTTTTTGGCCTATTTTGAAGCCTTACTATACTATGACCATACTATACTATGACTTTTTGAGGCCATACTATACTATGACTTTTTTTGGCCTATTTTGAAGCCTTACTATACTATGACCATTTTTATGACTTTTTGAGGCCATACTATACTATAACTTTTTTTGGCCTATTTTGAAGCCTTACTATACTATGACCATTTTTATGACATTTTGAGGCCATACTATACTATGACTTTTTTTGGCCTATTTTGAAGCCTTACTATACTATGACCATTTTTATGACATTTTGAGGCCAAACTATACTATGACTTTTTTTGGCCTATTTTGAAGCCTTACTATACTATGACCATTTTTATGACATTTTGAGGCCATACTATACTATGACTTTTTTTGGCCTATTTTGAAGCCTTACTATACTATGACCATTTTTATGACTTTTTGAGGCCATACTATACTATAACTTTTTTTGGCCTATTTTGAAGCCTTACTATACTATGACCATTTTTATGACATTTTGAGGCCATATTATACTATGACTTTTTTTTGGCCTATTTTGAAGCCTTACTGTACTATGACCATACTATACTATGACTTTTTGAGGCCATACTATACTATGACTTTTTTTGGCCTATTTTGAAGCCTTACTATACTATGACTTTTTTTGGCTTATTTTGAAGCCTTACTATACTATGACCATACTATACTATGACTTTTTGAGGCCATACTATACTATGACTTTTTTTGGCCTATTTTGAAGCCTTACTATACTATGACTTTTTTTGGCCTTTTTTGAAGCCTTACTATACTATGACCATTTTTATGACATTTTGAGGCCATACTATACTATGACTTTTTTTGGCCTATTTTGAAGCCTTACTATACTATGACCATTTTTATGACTTTTTGAGGCCTTACTATACTATGACTTTTTTTGGCCTATTTTGAAGCCTTACTATACTATGACCATTTTTATGACATTTTGAGGCCATACTATACTATGACTTTTTTTGGCCTATTTTGAAGCCTTACTATACTATGACCATTTTTATGACATTTTGAGGCCATACTATACTATGACTTTTTTTGGCCTATTTTGAAGCCTTACTATACTATGACTTTTTTGGCCTATTTTGAAGCCTTACTATGCTATGACCATACTATACTATGACTTTTTGAGGCCATACTATACTATGACTTTTTTTGGCCTATTTTGAAGCCTTACTATACTATGACTTTTTTTGGCCTATTTTGAAGCCTTACTATACTATGACCATTTTTATGACATTTTGAGGCCATACTATACTATGACTTTTTTTGGCCTATTTTGAAGCCTTACTACACTATGACCATTTTTATGACTTTTTGAGGCCATACTATACTATGACTTTTTTTGACCATTTTGAAGCCTTACTATACTATGACCATACTATACTATGACTTTTTGAGGACATACTATAGTATGACTTTTTTTGGCCTATCTTGTAGCCTTACTATACTATGACCATTTTTTATGACTTTTTGAGGCCATACTATACTATGACTTTTTTGACCATTTTGAAGCCTTACTATACTATGACCATACTATACTATGACTTTTTGAGGCCATACTATACTATGACTTTTTTTGGCCTATTTTGAAGCCTTACTATACTATGACTTTTTTGGCCTATTTTGAAGCCTTACTATACTATAACCATACTATACTATGACTTTTTGAGGCCATACTACACTATGACTTTTTTTGGCCTATTCTGAAGCCTTACTATACTATGACTTTTTTTGACCATTTTGAAGCCTTACTATACTATGACTTTTTTTGGCCTATTTTGAAGCCTTACTATACTATGACCATACTATACTATGACTTTTTGAGGCCATACTATACTATGACTTTTTTTGGCCTATTTTGAAGCCTACTATACTATTAGCATTTTTATGACATTTTGAGGCCATACTAAAGTATGACTTTTTTTTGGCCTATTTTGAAAGCCTTACTATACTATGACCATTTTTATGACATTTTGAGGCCATACTATACTATGACTTTTTATGGCCTATTTTGAAGCCTTACTATACTATGACCATTTTTATGACTTTTTGAGGCCATACTATACTATGACTTTTTTTGACCATTTTGAAGCCTTACTATACTATGACCATACTATACTATGACTTTTTGAGGCCATACTATACTATGACTTTTTTTGGCCTATTTTGAATCCTTACTATACTATGACTTTTTTTGGCCTATTTTGAAGCCTTACTATACTATGACCATACTATACTATGACTTTTTGAGGCCATACTATACTATGACTTTTTTTGGCCTATTTTGAAGCCATACTATACTATGACTTTTTTTGGCCTATTTTGAAGCCTTACTATACTATGACCATTTTTATGACATTTTGAGGCCATAATATACTATGACTTTTTTTTGCCTATTTTGAAGCCTTACTATACTATGACCATTTTTATGACATTTTGAGGCCATACTATACTATGACTTTTTATGGCCTATTTTGAAGCCTTACTATACTATAACCATACTATACTATGAGTTTTTGAGGCCATACTATACTATGACTTTTTTTGGCCTATTCTGAAGCCTTACTATACTATAACCATACTATACTATGACTTTTTGAGGCCATACTATACTATGACTTTTTTTGGCCTATTCTGAAGCCTTACTATACTATGACTTTTTTTGACCATTTTGAAGCCTTACTATACTATGACTTTTTTTGGCCTATTTTGAAGCCTTACTATACTATGACCATACTATACTATGACTTTTTGAGGCCATACTATACTATGACTTTTTTTGGCCTATTTTGAAGCCTTACTATACTATGACTTTTTTTTGGCCTATTTTGAAGCCTTACTATACTATGACCATACTATACTATGACTTTTTGAGGCCATACTATACTATGACTTTTTTTGGCCTATTTTGAAGCCTTACTATACTATGACCATTTTTATGACATTTTGAGGCCATACTAAAGTATGACTTTTTTTGGCCTATTTTGAAGCCTTACTATACTATGACCATTTTTATGACATTTTGAGGCCATACTATACTATGACTTTTTTTGGCCTATTTTGAAGCCTTACTATACTATGACCATTTTTATGACTTTTTGAGGCCATACTATACTATGACTTTTTTTGACCATTTTGAAGCCTTACTATACTATGACCATACTATACTATGACTTTTTGAGGACATACTATAGTATGTCTTTTTTTGGCCTATCTTGTAGCCTTACTATACTATGACCATTTTTATGACTTTTTGAGGCCATACTATACTATGACTTTTTTTGACCATTTTGAAGCCTTACTATACTATGACCATACTATACTATGACTTTTTGAGGCCATACTATACTATGACTTTTTTTGGCCTATTTTGAAGCCTTACTATACTATGACTTTTTTTGACCATTTTGAAGCCTTACTATACTATGACCATACTATACTATGACTTTTTGAGGCCATACTATACTATGACTTTTTTTGGCCTATTTTGAAGCCTTACTATACTATGACTTTTTTTGGCCTATTTTGAAGCCTTACTATACTATGACCATACTATACTATGACTTTTTGAGGCCATACTATACTATGACTTTTTTTGGCCTATTTTGAAGCCTTACTATACTATGACTTTTTTTGGCCTATTTTGAAGCCTTACTATACTATGACCATTTTTATGACTTTTTGAGGCCATACTATACTATAACTTTTTTTGGCCTATTTTAAAGCCTTACTATACTATGACCATTTTTATGACATTTTGAGGCCATACTATACTATGACTTTTTTTGGCCTATTTTGAAGCCTTACTATACTATGACCATTTTTATGACATTTTGAGGCCATACTATACTATGACTTTTTTTGGCCTATTTTGAAGCCTTACTATACTATGACCATTTTTATGACATTTTGAGGCCATACTAAAGTATGACTTTTTTTGGCCTATTTTGAAGCCTTACTATACTATGACCATTTTTATGACATTTTGAGGCCATACTAAAGTATGACTTTTTTTGACCTATTTTGAAGCCTTACTATACTATGACCATTTTTATGACTTTTTGAGGCCATACTATACTATGACTTTTTATGGCCTATTTTGAAGCCTTACTATACTATGACCATTTTTATGACTTTTTGAGGCCATACTATACTATGACTTTTTTTTTACCATTTTGAAGCCTTACTATACTATGACTTTTTTTGGCCTATTTTGAAGCCTTACTATACTATGACCATACTATACTATGTCTTTTTGAGGACATACTATAGTATGACTTTTTTTGACCTATCTTGTAGCCTTACTATACTATGACCATTTTTATGACTTTTTGAGGCCATACTATACTATGACTTTTTTGACCATTTTGAAGCCTTACTATACTATGACCATACTATACTATGACTTTTTGAGGCCATACTATACTATGACTTTTTTTGGCCTATTTTGAAGCCTTACTATACTATGACTTTTTTTGGCCTATTTTGAAGCCTTACTATACTATGACCATTTTTATGACATTTTGAGGCCATACTATACTATGACTTTTTTTGGCCTATTTTGAAGCCTTACTATACTATGACCATTTTTATGACTTTTTGAGGCCATACTATACTATGACTTTTTTTGGCCTATTTTGAAGCCTTACTATACTATGACCATACTATACTATGACTTTATGAGGACATACTATAGTATGACTTTTTTTGGCCTATCTTGTAGCCTTACTATATTATGACCATTTTTATGACTTTTTGAGGCCATACTATACTATGACTTTTTTTGACCATTTTGAAGCCTTACTATACTATGACCATACTATACTATGACTTTTTGAGGCCATACTATACTATGACTTTTTTTGGCCTATTTTGAAGCCTTACTATACTATGACCATACTATACTATGACATTTTGAGGCCATACTATACTATGACTTTTTTTGGCCTATTTTGAAGCCTTACTATACTATGACCATTTTTATGACATTTTGAGGCCATACTAAAGTATGACTTTTTTTGGCCTATTTTGAAGCCTTACTATACTATGACCATTTTTATGACATTTTGAGGCCATACTATACTATGACTTGTTTTGACCATTTTGAAGCCTTACTATACTATGACCATACTATACTATGCCTTTTTGAGGCCATACTATACTATGACTTTTTTTGGCCTATTTTGAAGCCTTACTATACTATGACCATACTATACTATGACTTTTTGAGGCCATACTATACTATGACTTTTTTTGGCCTATTTTGAAGCCTTACTATACTATGACTTTTTTTGGCCTATTTTGAAGCCTTACTATACTATGACCATTTTTATGACATTTTGAGGCCATACTATACTATGACTTTTTTTGGCCTATTTTGAAGCCTTACTATACTATGACCATTTTTATGACATTTTGAGGCCATACTATACTATGACTTTTTTGGCCTATTTTGAAGCCTTACTATACTATGACCATTTTTATGACATTTTGAGGCCATACTATACTATGACTTTTTATGGCCTATTTTGAAGCCTTACTATACTATGACCATTTTTATGACTTTTTGAGGCCATACTATACTATGACTTTTTTTGGCCTATTTTGAAGCCTTACTGTACTATGACCATACTATACTATGACTTTTTGAGGCCATACTATACTATGACTTTTTTTGGCCTATTTTGAAGCCTTACTATACTATGACTTTTTTTGGCCTATTTTGAAGCCTTACTATACTATGACCATACTATACTATGACTTTTTGAGGACATACTATAGTATGACTTTTTTTGGCCTATCTTGTAGCCTTACTATACTATGACCATTTTTATGACATTTTGAGGCCATACTATACTATGACTTTTTATGGCCTATTTTGAAGCCTTACTATACTATGACCATTTTTATGACTTTTTGAGGCCATACTATACTATGACTTTTTTTGGCCTATTTTGAAGCCTTACTATACTATGACTTTTTTTGACCATTTTGAAGCCTTACTATACTATGACCATACTATACTATGACTTTTTGAGGCCATACTATACTATGACTTTTTTTGGCCTATTTTGAAGCCTTACTATACTATGACTTTTTTGGCCTATTTTGAAGCCTTACTATACTATGACCATACTATACTATGATTTTTTGAGGCCATACTATACTATGACTTTTTTTGGCCTATTTTGAAGCCTTACTATACTATGACTTTTTTTGGCCTATTTTGAAGCCTTACTATACTATGACCATTTTTATGACATTTTGAGGCCATACTATACTATGACTTTTTTTGACCATTTTGAAGCCTTACTATACTATGACTTTTTTTGGCCTATTTTGAAGCCTTACTATACTATGACCATACTATACTATGACTTTTTGAGGCCATACTATACTATGACTTTTTTTGGCCTATTTTGAAGCCTTACTATACTATGACCATTTTTATGACTTTTTGAGGCCATACTATACTATGACTTTTTTTGGCCTATTTTGAAGCCTTACTATACTATGACCATTTTTATGACATTTTGAGGCCATACTATACTATGACTTTTTTTGGCCTATTTTGAAGCCTTACTATACTATGACCATTTTTATGACATTTTGAGGCCATACTGTACTATGACTTTTTTTGGGCTTATTTTGAAGCCTTACTATACTATGACCATACTATACTATGACTTTTTGAGGCCATACTATACTATGACTTTTTTTGGCCTATTTTGAAGCCTTACTATACTATGACCATTTTTATGACATTTTGAGGCCATACTATACTATGACTTTTTATGGCCTATTTTGAAGCCTTACTATACTATGACCATTTTTATGACTTTTTGAGGCCATACTATACTATGACCTTTTTGACCATTTTGAAGCCTTACTATACTATGACTTTTTTTGAACTATTTTGAAGCCTTACTATACTATGACCATACTATACTATGACTTTTTGAGGCCATACTATACTATGACTTTTTCTGGCATATTTTGAAGCCTTACTATACTATGACTTTTTTTGGCCTATTTTGAAGCCTTACTATACTATGACCATTTTTATGACTTTTTGACGCCATACTATACTATGACTTTTTTTGGCCTATTTTGAAGCCTTACTATACTATGACCATTTTTATGACTTTTTGAGGCCATACTATACTATGACCTTTTTGACCATTTTGAAGCCTTACTATACTATGACTTTTTTTGAACTATTTTGAAGCCTTACTATACTATGACCATACTATACTATGACTTTTTGAGGCCATACTATACTATGACTTTTTCTGGCATATTTTGAAGCCTTACTATACTATGACTTTTTTTGGCCTATTTTGAAGCCTTACTATACTATGACCATTTTTATGACTTTTTGACGCCATACTATACTATGACTTTTTTTGGCCTATTTTGAAGCCTTACTATACTATGACCATTTTTATGACATTTTGAGGCCATACTATACTATGACTTTTTTTGGCCTATTTTGAAGCCTTACTATACTATGACCATTTTTATGACATTTTGAGGCCATACTAAAGTATGACTTTTTTTGGCCTATTTTGAAGCCTTACTATACTATGACCATTTTTATGACATTTTGAGGCCATACTATACTATGACTTTTTTTGGCCTATTTTGAAGCCTTACTATACTATGACCATTTTTATGACATTTTGAGGCCATACTATACTGTGACTTTTTTGGCCTATTTTGAAGCCTTACTATACTATGACCATTTTTATGACATTTTGAGGCCATACTATACTATGACTTTTTATGGCCTATTTTGAAGCCTTACTATACTATGACCATTTTTATGACTTTTTGAGGCCATACTATACTATGACTTTTTTTGGCCTATTTTGAAGCCTTACTGTACTATGACCATACTATACTATGACTTTTTGAGGCCATACTATACTATGACTTTTTTTGGCCTATTTTGAAGCCTTACTATACTATGACTTTTTTTGGCCTATTTTGAAGCCTTACTATACTATGACCATACTATACTATGACTTTTTGAGGACATACTATAGTATGACTTTTTTTGGCCTATCTTGTAGCCTTACTATACTATGACCATTTTTATGACTTTTTGAGGCCATACTATACTATGACTTTTTTGACCATTTTGAAGCCTTACTATACTATGACCATACTATACTATGACTTTTTGAGGCCATACTATACTATGACTTTTTTTGGCCTATTTTGAAGCCTTACTATACTATGACTTTTTTTGGCCTATTTTGAAGCCTTACTATACTATGACCATACTATACTATGACTTTTTGAGGCCATACTATACTATGACTTTTTTTGGCCTATTTTGAAGCCTTACTATACTATGACCATTTTTATGACTTTTTGAGGCCATACTATACTATAACTTTTTTTGGCCTATTTTGAAGCCTTACTATACTATGACCATTTTTATGACATTTTGAGGCCATACTATACTATGACTTTTTTTGGCCTATTTTGAAGCCTTACTATACTATGACCATTTTTATGACATTTTGAGGCCATACTATACTATGACTTTTTTTGGCCTATTTTGAAGCCTTACTATACTATGACCATTTTTATGACATTTTGAGGCCATACTATACTATGACTTTTTTTGGCCTATTTTGAAGCCTTACTATACTATGACCATTTTTATGACTTTTTGAGGCCATACTATACTATAACTTTTTTTGGCCTATTTTGAAGCCTTACTATACTATGACCATTTTTATGACATTTTGAGGCCATATTATACTATGACTTTTTTTGGCCTATTTTGAAGCCTTACTGTACTATGACCATACTATACTATGACTTTTTGAGGCCATACTATACTATGACTTTTTTTGGCCTATTTTGAAGCCTTACTATACTATGACTTTTTTTGGCTTATTTTGAAGCCTTACTATACTATGACCATACTATACTATGACTTTTTGAGGCCATACTATACTATGACTTTTTTTGGCCTATTTTGAAGCCTTACTATACTATGACTTTTTTTGGCCTTTTTTGAAGCCTTACTATACTATGACCATTTTTATGACATTTTGAGGCCATACTATACTATGACTTTTTTTGGCCTATTTTGAAGCCTTACTATACTATGACCATTTTTATGACTTTTTGAGGCCTTACTATACTATGACTTTTTTTGGCCTATTTTGAAGCCTTACTATACTATGACCATTTTTATGACATTTTGAGGCCATACTATACTATGACTTTTTTTGGCCTATTTTGAAGCCTTACTATACTATGACCATTTTTATGACATTTTGAGGCCATACTATACTATGACTTTTTTTGGCCTATTTTGAAGCCTTACTATACTATGACCATTTTTATGACATTTTGAGGCCATACTATACTATGACTTTTTTGGCCTATTTTGAAGCCTTACTATACTATGACCATTTTTATGACATTTTGAGGCCATACTATACTATGACTTTTTATGGCCTATTTTGAAGCCTTACTATACTATGACCATTTTTATGACTTTTTGAGGCCATACTATACTATGACTTTTTTTGACCATTTTGAAGCCTTACTATACTATGACTTTTTTTGGCCTATTTTGAAGCCTTACTATACTATGACCATACTATACTATGACTTTTTGAGGCCATACTATACTATGACTTTTTTTGGCCTATTTTGAAGCCTTACTATACTATGACCATTTTTATGACTTTTTGAGGCCATACTATACTATGACTTTTTTTGGCCTATTTTGAAGCCTTACTATACTATGACTTTTTTTGACCATTTTGAAGCCTTACTATACTATGACCATACTATACTATGACTTTTTGAGGCCATACTATACTATGACTTTTTTTGGCCTATTTTGAAGCCTTACTATACTATGACTTTTTTGGCCTATTTTGAAGCCTTACTATACTATGACCATACTATACTATGACTTTTTGAGGCCATACTATACTATGACTTTTTTTTGGCCTATTTTGAAGCCTTACTATACTATGACTTTTTTTGGCCTATTTTGAAGCCTTACTATACTATGACCATTTTTATGACATTTTGAGGCCATACTATACTATGACTTTTTTTGGCCTATTTTGAAGCCTTACTATACTATGACCATTTTTATGACTTTTTGAGGCCATAGTATACTATAACTTTTTTTGGCCTATTTTGAAGCCTTACTATACTATGACCATTTTTATGACATTTTGAGGCCATACTATACTATGACTTTTTTTGGCCTATTTTGAAGCCTTACTATACTATGACCATTTTTATGACATTTTGAGGCCATACTAAAGTATGACTTTTTTTGGCCTATTTTGAAGCCTTACTATACTATGACCATTTTTATGACATTTTGAGGCCATACTATACTATGACTTTTTATGGCCTATTTTGAAGCCTTACTATACTATGACCATTTTTATGACTTTTTGAGGCCATACTATACTATGACTTTTTTTGACCATTTTGAAGCCTTACTATACTATGACCATACTATACTATGACTTTTTGAGGCCATACTATACTATGACTTTTTTTGGCCTATTTTGAATCCTTACTATACTATGACTTTTTTTGGCCTATTTTGAAGCCTTACTATACTATGACCATTTTTATGACTTTTTGACGCCATATTATACTATGACTTTTTTTGGCCTATTTTGAAGCCTTACTATACTATGACCATTTTTATGACATTTTGAGGCCATACTATACTATGACTTTTTTTGGCCTATTTTGAAGCCTTACTATACTATGACTTTTTTTGGCTTATTTTGAAGCCTTACTATACTATGACCATACTATACTATGACTTTTTGAGGCCATACTATACTATGACTTTTTTTGGCCTATTTTGAAGCCTTACTATACTATGACTTTTTTTGGCCTTTTTTGAAGCCTTACTATACTATGACCATTTTTATGACATTTTGAGGCCATACTATACTATGACTTTTTTTGGCCTATTTTGAAGCCTTACTATACTATGACCATTTTTATGACTTTTTGAGGCCTTACTATACTATGACTTTTTTTGGCCTATTTTGAAGCCTTACTATACTATGACTTTTTTTGACCATTTTGAAGCCTTACTATACTATGACCATACTATACTATGACTTTTTGAGGCCATACTATACTATGACTTTTTTTGGCCTATTTTGAAGCCTTACTATACTATGACCATTTTTATGACTTTTTGAGGCCATACGATACTATGACTTTTTTTGGCCTATTTTGAAGCCTTACTATACTATGACCATTTTTATGACTTTTTGAGGCCATACTATACTATAACTTTTTTTGGCCTATTTTGAAGCCTTACTATACTATGACCATTTTTATGACATTTTGAGGCCATACTATACTATGACTTTTTTTGGCCTATTTTGAAGCCTTACTATACTATGACTTTTTTTGGCCTATTTTGAAGCCTTACTATACTATGACCATTTTTATGACTTTTTGACGCCATATTATACTATGACTTTTTTTGGCCTATTTTGAAGCCTTACTATACTATGACCATTTTTATGACATTTTGAGGCCATACGATACTATGACTTTTTTTGGCCTATTTTGAAGCCTTACTATACTATGACCATTTTTATGACTTTTTGAGGCCATACTATACTATAACTTTTTTTGGCCTATTTTGAAGCCTTACTATACTATGACCATTTTTATGACATTTTGAGGCCATACTAAAGTATGACTTTTTTTGGCCTATTTTGAAGCCTTACTATACTATGACCATTTTTATGACATTTTGAGGCCATACTAAAGTATGACTTTTTTTGACCTATTTTGAAGCCTTACTATACTATGACCATTTTTATGACTTTTTGAGGCCATACTATACTATGACTTTTTATGGCCTATTTTGAAGCCTTACTATACTATGACCATTTTTATGACTTTTTGAGGCCATACTATACTATGACTTTTTTTTACCATTTTGAAGCCTTACTATACTATGACTTTTTTTGGCCTATTTTGAAGCCTTACTATACTATGACCATACTATACTATGACTTTTTGAGGACATACTATACTATGACTTTTTTTGGCCTATTTTGAAGCCTTACTATACTATGACCATTTTTATGACATTTTGAGGCCATACTATACTATGACTTTTTTTGGCCTATTTTGAAGCCTTACTATACTATGACTTTTTTGGCCTATTTTGAAGCCTTACTATGCTATGACCATACTATACTATGACTTTTTGAGGCCATACTATACTATGACTTTTTTTGGCCTATTTTGAAGCCTTACTATACTATGACTTTTTTTGGCCTATTTTGAAGCCTTACTATACTATGACCATTTTTATGACATTTTGAGGCCATACTATACTATGACTTTTTTTGGCCTATTTTGAAGCCTTACTACACTATGACCATTTTTATGACTTTTTGAGGCCATACTATACTATGACTTTTTTTGACCATTTTGAAGCCTTACTATACTATGACCATACTATACTATGACTTTTTGAGGACATACTATAGTATGACTTTTTTTGGCCTATCTTGTAGCCTTACTATACTATGACCATTTTTATGACTTTTTGAGGCCATACTATACTATGACTTTTTTGACCATTTTGAAGCCTTACTATACTATGACCATACTATACTATGACTTTTTGAGGCCATACTATACTATGACTTTTTTTGGCCTATTTTGAAGCCTTACTATACTATGACTTTTTTGGCCTATTTTGAAGCCTTACTATACTATAACCATACTATACTATGACTTTTTGAGGCCATACTATACTATGACTTTTTTTGGCCTATTCTGAAGCCTTACTATACTATGACTTTTTTTGACCATTTTGAAGCCTTACTATACTATGACTTTTTTTGGCCTATTTTGAAGCCTTACTATACTATGACCATACTATACTATGACTTTTTGAGGCCATACTATACTATGACTTTTTTTGGCCTATTTTGAAGCCTTACTATACTATGACCATTTTTATGACATTTTGAGGCCATACTAAAGTATGACTTTTTTTGGCCTATTTTGAAGCCTTACTATACTATGACCATTTTTATGACATTTTGAGGCCATACTATACTATGACTTTTTATGGCCTATTTTGAAGCCTTACTATACTATGACCATTTTTATGACTTTTTGAGGCCATACTATACTATGACCTTTTTGACCATTTTGAAGCCTTACTATACTATGACTTTTTTTGAACTATTTTGAAGCCTTACTATACTATGACCATACTATACTATGACTTTTTGAGGCCATACTATACTATGACTTTTTCTGGCATATTTTGAAGCCTTACTATACTATGACTTTTTTTGGCCTATTTTGAAGCCTTACTATACTATGACCATTTTTATGACTTTTTGACGCCATACTATACTATGACTTTTTTTGGCCTATTTTGAAGCCTTACTATACTATGACCATTTTTATGACTTTTTGAGGCCATACTATACTATGACCTTTTTGACCATTTTGAAGCCTTACTATACTATGACTTTTTTTGAACTATTTTGAAGCCTTACTATACTATGACCATACTATACTATGACTTTTTGAGGCCATACTATACTATGACTTTTTCTGGCATATTTTGAAGCCTTACTATACTATGACTTTTTTTGGCCTATTTTGAAGCCTTACTATACTATGACCATTTTTATGACTTTTTGACGCCATACTATACTATGACTTTTTTTGGCCTATTTTGAAGCCTTACTATACTATGACCATTTTTATGACATTTTGAGGCCATACTATACTATGACTTTTTTTGGCCTATTTTGAAGCCTTACTATACTATGACCATTTTTATGACATTTTGAGGCCATACTAAAGTATGACTTTTTTTGGCCTATTTTGAAGCCTTACTATACTATGACCATTTTTATGACATTTTGAGGCCATACTATACTATGACTTTTTTTGGCCTATTTTGAAGCCTTACTATACTATGACCATTTTTATGACATTTTGAGGCCATACTATACTGTGACTTTTTTGGCCTATTTTGAAGCCTTACTATACTATGACCATTTTTATGACATTTTGAGGCCATACTATACTATGACTTTTTATGGCCTATTTTGAAGCCTTACTATACTATGACCATTTTTATGACATTTTGAGGCCATACTATACTATGACTTTTTTTGGCCTATTTTGAAGCCTTACTGTACTATGACCATACTATACTATGACTTTTTGAGGCCATACTATACTATGACTTTTTTTGGCCTATTTTGAAGCCTTACTATACTATGACTTTTTTTGGCCTATTTTGAAGCCTTACTATACTATGACCATACTATACTATGACTTTTTGAGGACATACTATAGTATGACTTTTTTTGGCCTATCTTGTAGCCTTACTATACTATGACCATTTTTATGACTTTTTGAGGCCATACTATACTATGACTTTTTTGACCATTTTGAAGCCTTACTATACTATGACCATACTATACTATGACTTTTTGAGGCCATACTATACTATGACTTTTTTTGGCCTATTTTGAAGCCTTACTATACTATGACTTTTTTTGGCCTATTTTGAAGCCTTACTATACTATGACCATACTATACTATGACTTTTTGAGGCCATACTATACTATGACTTTTTTTGGCCTATTTTGAAGCCTTACTATACTATGACCATTTTTATGACTTTTTGAGGCCATACTATACTATAACTTTTTTTGGCCTATTTTGAAGCCTTACTATACTATGACCATTTTTATGACATTTTGAGGCCATACTATACTATGACTTTTTTTGGCCTATTTTGAAGCCTTACTATACTATGACCATTTTTATGACATTTTGAGGCCATACTATACTATGACTTTTTTTGGCCTATTTTGAAGCCTTACTATACTATGACCATTTTTATGACATTTTGAGGCCATACTATACTATGACTTTTTTTGGCCTATTTTGAAGCCTTACTATACTATGACCATTTTTATGACTTTTTGAGGCCATACTATACTATAACTTTTTTTGGCCTATTTTGAAGCCTTACTATACTATGACCATTTTTATGACATTTTGAGGCCATATTATACTATGACTTTTTTTGGCCTATTTTGAAGCCTTACTGTACTATGACCATACTATACTATGACTTTTTGAGGCCATACTATACTATGACTTTTTTTGGCCTATTTTGAAGCCTTACTATACTATGACTTTTTTTGGCTTATTTTGAAGCCTTACTATACTATGACCATACTATACTATGACTTTTTGAGGCCATACTATACTATGACTTTTTTTGGCCTATTTTGAAGCCTTACTATACTATGACTTTTTTTGGCCTTTTTTGAAGCCTTACTATACTATGACCATTTTTATGACATTTTGAGGCCATACTATACTATGACTTTTTTTGGCCTATTTTGAAGCCTTACTATACTATGACCATTTTTATGACTTTTTGAGGCCTTACTATACTATGACTTTTTTTGGCCTATTTTGAAGCCTTACTATACTATGACCATTTTTATGACATTTTGAGGCCATACTATACTATGACTTTTTTTGGCCTATTTTGAAGCCTTACTATACTATGACCATTTTTATGACATTTTGAGGCCATACTATACTATGACTTTTTTTGGCCTATTTTGAAGCCTTACTATACTATGACCATTTTTATGACATTTTGAGGCCATACTATACTATGACTTTTTTGGCCTATTTTGAAGCCTTACTATACTATGACCATTTTTATGACATTTTGAGGCCATACTATACTATGACTTTTTATGGCCTATTTTGAAGCCTTACTATACTATGACCATTTTTATGACTTTTTGAGGCCATACTATACTATGACTTTTTTTGACCATTTTGAAGCCTTACTATACTATGACTTTTTTTGGCCTATTTTGAAGCCTTACTATACTATGACCATACTATACTATGACTTTTTGAGGCCATACTATACTATGACTTTTTTTGGCCTATTTTGAAGCCTTACTATACTATGACCATTTTTATGACTTTTTGAGGCCATACTATACTATGACTTTTTTTGGCCTATTTTGAAGCCTTACTATACTATGACTTTTTTTGACCATTTTGAAGCCTTACTATACTATGACCATACTATACTATGACTTTTTGAGGCCATACTATACTATGACTTTTTTTGGCCTATTTTGAAGCCTTACTATACTATGACTTTTTTGGCCTATTTTGAAGCCTTACTATACTATGACCATACTATACTATGACTTTTTGAGGCCATACTATACTATGACTTTTTTTTGGCCTATTTTGAAGCCTTACTATACTATGACTTTTTTTGGCCTATTTTGAAGCCTTACTATACTATGACCATTTTTATGACATTTTGAGGCCATACTATACTATGACTTTTTTTGGCCTATTTTGAAGCCTTACTATACTATGACCATTTTTATGACTTTTTGAGGCCATAGTATACTATAACTTTTTTTGGCCTATTTTGAAGCCTTACTATACTATGACCATTTTTATGACATTTTGAGGCCATACTATACTATGACTTTTTTTGGCCTATTTTGAAGCCTTACTATACTATGACCATTTTTATGACATTTTGAGGCCATACTAAAGTATGACTTTTTTTGGCCTATTTTGAAGCCTTACTATACTATGACCATTTTTATGACATTTTGAGGCCATACTATACTATGACTTTTTATGGCCTATTTTGAAGCCTTACTATACTATGACCATTTTTATGACTTTTTGAGGCCATACTATACTATGACTTTTTTTGACCATTTTGAAGCCTTACTATACTATGACCATACTATACTATGACTTTTTGAGGCCATACTATACTATGACTTTTTTTGGCCTATTTTGAATCCTTACTATACTATGACTTTTTTTGGCCTATTTTGAAGCCTTACTATACTATGACCATTTTTATGACTTTTTGACGCCATATTATACTATGACTTTTTTTGGCCTATTTTGAAGCCTTACTATACTATGACCATTTTTATGACATTTTGAGGCCATACTATACTATGACTTTTTTTGGCCTATTTTGAAGCCTTACTATACTATGACTTTTTTTGGCTTATTTTGAAGCCTTACTATACTATGACCATACTATACTATGACTTTTTGAGGCCATACTATACTATGACTTTTTTTGGCCTATTTTGAAGCCTTACTATACTATGACTTTTTTTGGCCTTTTTTGAAGCCTTACTATACTATGACCATTTTTATGACATTTTGAGGCCATACTATACTATGACTTTTTTTGGCCTATTTTGAAGCCTTACTATACTATGACCATTTTTATGACTTTTTGAGGCCTTACTATACTATGACTTTTTTTGGCCTATTTTGAAGCCTTACTATACTATGACTTTTTTTGACCATTTTGAAGCCTTACTATACTATGACCATACTATACTATGACTTTTTGAGGCCATACTATACTATGACTTTTTTTGGCCTATTTTGAAGCCTTACTATACTATGACCATTTTTATGACTTTTTGAGGCCATACGATACTATGACTTTTTTTGGCCTATTTTGAAGCCTTACTATACTATGACCATTTTTATGACTTTTTGAGGCCATACTATACTATAACTTTTTTTGGCCTATTTTGAAGCCTTACTATACTATGACCATTTTTATGACATTTTGAGGCCATACTATACTATGACTTTTTTTGGCCTATTTTGAAGCCTTACTATACTATGACTTTTTTTGGCCTATTTTGAAGCCTTACTATACTATGACCATTTTTATGACTTTTTGACGCCATATTATACTATGACTTTTTTTGGCCTATTTTGAAGCCTTACTATACTATGACCATTTTTATGACATTTTGAGGCCATACTATACTATGACTTTTTTTGGCCTATTTTGAAGCCTTACTATACTATGACCATTTTTATGACTTTTTGAGGCCATACGATACTATGACTTTTTTTGGCCTATTTTGAAGCCTTACTATACTATGACCATTTTTATGACTTTTTGAGGCCATACTATACTATAACTTTTTTTGGCCTATTTTGAAGCCTTACTATACTATGACCATTTTTATGACATTTTGAGGCCATACTAAAGTATGACTTTTTTTGGCCTATTTTGAAGCCTTACTATACTATGACCATTTTTATGACATTTTGAGGCCATACTAAAGTATGACTTTTTTTGACCTATTTTGAAGCCTTACTATACTATGACCATTTTTATGACTTTTTGAGGCCATACTATACTATGACTTTTTATGGCCTATTTTGAAGCCTTACTATACTATGACCATTTTTATGACTTTTTGAGGCCATACTATACTATGACTTTTTTTTACCATTTTGAAGCCTTACTATACTATGACTTTTTTTGGCCTATTTTGAAGCCTTACTATACTATGACTTTTTTGGCCTATTTTGAAGCCTTACTATACTATGACCATACTATACTATGACTTTTTGAGGCCATACTATACTATGACTTTTTTTTGGCCTATTTTGAAGCCTTACTATACTATGACTTTTTTTGGCCTATTTTGAAGCCTTACTATACTATGACCATTTTTATGACATTTTGAGGCCATACTATACTATGACTTTTTTTGGCCTATTTTGAAGCCTTACTATACTATGACCATTTTTATGACTTTTTGAGGCCATAGTATACTATAACTTTTTTTGGCCTATTTTGAAGCCTTACTATACTATGACCATTTTTATGACATTTTGAGGCCATACTATACTATGACTTTTTTTGGCCTATTTTGAAGCCTTACTATACTATGACCATTTTTATGACATTTTGAGGCCATACTAAAGTATGACTTTTTTTGGCCTATTTTGAAGCCTTACTATACTATGACCATTTTTATGACATTTTGAGGCCATACTATACTATGACTTTTTATGGCCTATTTTGAAGCCTTACTATACTATGACCATTTTTATGACTTTTTGAGGCCATACTATACTATGACTTTTTTTGACCATTTTGAAGCCTTACTATACTATGACCATACTATACTATGACTTTTTGAGGCCATACTATACTATGACTTTTTTTGGCCTATTTTGAATCCTTACTATACTATGACTTTTTTTGGCCTATTTTGAAGCCTTACTATACTATGACCATTTTTATGACTTTTTGACGCCACATTATACTATGACTTTTTTTGGCCTATTTTGAAGCCTTACTATACTATGACCATTTTTATGACATTTTGAGGCCATACTATACTATGACTTTTTTTGGCCTATTTTGAAGCCTTACTATACTATGACTTTTTTTGGCTTATTTTGAAGCCTTACTATACTATGACCATACTATACTATGACTTTTTGAGGCCATACTATACTATGACTTTTTTTGGCCTATTTTGAAGCCTTACTATACTATGACTTTTTTTGGCCTTTTTTGAAGCCTTACTATACTATGACCATTTTTATGACATTTTGAGGCCATACTATACTATGACTTTTTTTGGCCTATTTTGAAGCCTTACTATACTATGACCATTTTTATGACTTTTTGAGGCCTTACTATACTATGACTTTTTTTGGCCTATTTTGAAGCCTTACTATACTATGACCATACTATACTATGACTTTTTGAGGACATACTATAGTATGACTTTTTTTGGCCTATCTTGTAGCCTTACTATACTATGACCATTTTTATGACATTTTGAGGCCATACTATACTATGACTTTTTTTGGCCTATTTTGAAGCCTTACTATACTATGACCATTTTTATGACTTTTTGAGGCCATATTATACTATGACTTTTTTTGGCCTATTTTGAAGCCTTACTATACTATGACCATTTTTATGACTTTTTGAGGCCATACTATACTATGACTTTTTTTGGCCTATTTTGAAGCCTTACTATACTATGACCATTTTTATGACATTTTGAGGCCATACTATACTATGACTTTTTTTGGCCTATTTTGAAGCCTTACTATACTATGACCATTTTTATGACATTTTGAAGCCATACTAAAGTATGACTTTTTTTGGCCTATTTTGAAGCCTTACTATACTATGACCATTTTTATGACATTTTGAGGCCATACTAAAGTATGACTTTTTTTGGCCTGTTTTGAAGCCTTACTATACTATGACCATTTTTATGACATTTTGAGGCCATACTATACTATGACTTTTTTTGGCCTATTTTGAAGCCTTACTATACTATGACCATTTTTATGACTTTTTGAGGCCATACTATACTATGACTTTTTTTGACCATTTTGAAGCCTTACTATACTATGACCATACTATACTATGACTTTTTGAGGACATACTATACTATGACTTTTTTTGGCCTATTTTGAAGCCTTACTATACTATGACCATTTTTATGACATTTTGAGGCCATACTATACTATGACTTTTTTTGGCCTATTTTGAAGCCTTACTATACTATGACCATTTTTATGACATTTTGAGGCCATACTATACTATGACTTTTTTTGGCCTATTTTGAAGCCTTACTATACTATGACCATTTTTATGACTTTTTGAGGCCATACTATACTATGACCTTTTTGACCATTTTGAAGCCTTACTATACTATGACTTTTTTTGAACTATTTTGAAGCCTTACTATACTATGACCATACTATACTATGACTTTTTGAGGCCATACTATACTATGACTTTTTCTGGCCTATTTTGAGGCCATACTATACTATGACGTTTTTTGGCCTATTTTGAGGCCATACTATACTATGACTTTTTTTGGCCTATTTTGAAGCCTTACTATACTATGACCATTTTTATGACATTTTGAGGCCATACTATACTATGACTTTTTTTGGCCTATTTTGAAGCCTTACTATACTATGACCATTTTTATGACATTTTGAGGCCATACTATACTATGACTTTTTTTGGCCTATTTTGAAGCCTTACTATACTATGACCATTTTTATGACATTTTGAGGCCATACTATACTATGACTTTTTATGGCCTATTTTGAAGCCTTACTATACTATGACCATTTTTATGACTTTTTGAGGCCATACTATACTATGACTTTTTTTGACCATTTTGAAGCCTTACTATACTATGACTTTTTTTGGCCTATTTTGAAGCCTTACTATACTATGACCATACTATACTATGACTTTTTAAGGACATACTATACTATGACTTTTTTTGACCATTTTGAAGCCTTACTATACTATGACTTTTTTTGGCCTATTTTGAAGCCTTACTATACTATGACCATTTTTATGACATTTTGAGGCCATACTATACTGTGACTTTTTTTGGCCTATTTTGAAGCCTTACTATACTATGACTTTTTTTGGCCTATTTTGAGGCCTTACTATACTATGACCATTTTTATGACATTTTGATGCCATACTATACTATGACTTTTTTTGACCATTTTGAAGCCTTACTATACTATGACCATACTATACTATGACTTTTTGAGGCCATACTATACTATGACTTTTTTTGGCCTATTTTGAATCCTTACTATACTATGACTTTTTTTGGCCTATTTTGAAGCCTTACTATACTATGACCATTTTTATGACATTTTGAGGCCATACTATACTATGACTTTTTTTGGCCTATTTTGAAGCCTTACTATACTATGACCATTTTTATGACATTTTGAGGCCATACTATACTATGACTTTTTTTGGGCTTATTTTGAAGCCTTACTATGCTATGACCATACTATACTATGACTTTTTGAGGCCATACTATACTATGACTTTTTATGGCCTATTTTGAAGCCTTACTATACTATGACCATTTTTATGACTTTTTGAGGCCATACTATACTATGACTTTTTTTGACCATTTTGAAGCCTTACTATACTATGACCATACTATACTATGACTTTTTGAGGCCATACTATACTATGACTTTTTTTGGCCTATTTTGAAGCCTTACTATACTATGACTTTTTTGGCCTATTTTGAAGCCTTACTATACTATGACCATACTATACTATGACTTTTTGAGGCCATACTATACTATGACTTTTTTTGGCCTATTTTGAAGCCTTACTATACTATGACTTTTTTTGGCCTATTTTGAAGCCTTACTATACTATGACCATTTTCATGACTTTTTGAGGCCATACTATACTATGACTTTTTTTGACCATTTTGAAGCCATACTATACTATGACTTTTTGAGGCCATACTATACTATAACTTTTTTTGGCCTATTTTGAAGCCTTACTATACTATGACCATTTTTATGACATTTTGAGGCCATACTATACTATGACTTTTTTTGGCCTATTTTGAAGCCTTACTATACTATGACCATTTTTATGACATTTTGAGGCCATACTATACTATGACTTTTTTTGGCCTATTTTGAAGCCTTACTATACTATGACCATTTTTATGACATTTTGAGGCCATACTATACTATGACTTTTTTTGGCCTATTTTGAAGCCTTACTATACTATGACCATACTATACTATGACTTTTTGAGGCCATACTATACTATGACTTTTTTTGGCCTATTTTGAAGCCTTACTATACTATGACTTTTTTGGCCTATTTTGAAGCCTTACTATACTATGACCATACTATACTATGACATTTTGAGGCCATACTATACTATGACTTTTTTTGGCCTATTTTGAAGCCTTACTATACTATGACCATTTTTATGACTTTTTGAGGCCATACTATACTATGACTTTTTTTGACCTATTTTGAAGCCTTACTATACTATGACCATTTTTATGACATTTTGAGGCCATACTAAAGTATGACTTTTTTTGGCCTATTTTGAAGCCTTACTATACTATGACCATTTTTATGACATTTTGAGGCCATACTATACTATGACTTTTTTTGGCCTATTTTGAAGCCTTACTATACTATGACCATTTTTATGACATTTTGAGGCCATACTATACTGTGACTTTTTTTGGCCTATTTTGAAGCCTTACTATACTATGACCATTTTTATGACATTTTGAGGCCATACTATACTGTGACTTTTTTGGCCTATTTTGAAGCCTTACTATACTATGACCATTTTTATGACATTTTGAGGCCATACTATACTATGACTTTTTATGGCCTATTTTGAAGCCTTACTATACTATGACCATTTTTATGACTTTTTGAGGCCATACTATACTATGACTTTTTTTGACCATTTTGAAGCCTTACTATACTATGACCATACTATACTATGACTTTTTGAGGCCATACTATACTATGACTTTTTTTGGCCTATTTTGAAGCCTTACTATACTATGACCATTTTTATGACATTTTGAGGCCATACTATACTATGACTTTTTTTGGCCTATTTTGAAGCCTTACTATACTATGACCATTTTTATGACATTTTGAGGCCATACTAAAGTATGACTTTTTTTGGCCTATTTTGAAGCCTTACTATACTATTACCATTTTTATGACATTTTGAGGCCATACTAAAGTATGACTTTTTTTTGGCCTATTTTGAAGCCTTACTATACTATGACCATTTTTATGACATTTTGAGGCCATACTATACTATGACTTTTTTTGGCCTATTTTGAAGCCTTACTATACTATGACCATTTTTATGACATTTTGAGGCCATACTACACTATGACTTTTTTTGGCCTATTTTGAAGCCTTACTATACTATGACCATTTTTATGACATTTTGAGGCCATACTATACTATGACTTTTTTTGGCCTATTTTGAAGCCTTACTATACTATGACTTTTTTGGCTTATTTTGAAGCCTTACTATACTATGACCATTTTTATGACATTTTGAGGCCATACTATACTATGACGTTTTTTGGCCTATTTTGAAGCCTTACTATACTATGACCATTTTTATGACATTTTGAGGCCATACTATACTATGACTTTTTTTGGCCTATTTTGAAGCCTTACTATACTATGACCATTTTTATGACATTTTGAGGCCATACTATACTATGACTTTTTTTGGCCTATTTTGAAGCCTTACTATACTATGATCATTTTTATGACATTTTGAGGCCATACTATACTATGACTTTTTGAGGCCATACTATACTATGACGTTTTTTGGCCTATTTTGAAGCCTTACTATACTATGACCATTTTTATGACATTTTGAGGCCATACTATACTATGACTTTTTTTGGCCTATTTTGAAGCCTTACTATACTATGACCATTTTTATGACATTTTGAGGCCATACTATACTATGACTTTTTTTGGCCTATTTTGAAGCCTTACTATACTATGACTTTTTTTGGCCTATTTTGAAGCCTTACTATACTATGACCATTTTTATGACATTTTGAGGCCATACTATACTATGACTTTTTTTGGCCTATTTTGAAGCTTTACTATACTATGACCATTTTTATGACATTTTGAGGCCATACTAAAGTATGACTTTTTTTGGCCTATTTTGAAGCCTTACTATACTATGACCATTTTTATGACATTTTGAGGCCATACTAAAGTATGACTTTTTTTGGCCTATTTTGAAGCCTTACTATACTATGACCATTTTTATGACTTTTTGAGGCCATACTATACTATGACTTTTTTTGACCATTTTGAAGCCATAATATACTATGACTTTTTGAGGACATACTATAGTATGACTTTTTTTGGCCTATTTTGAAGCCTTACTATACTATGACCATTTTTATGACATTTTTAGGCCATACTAAAGTATGACTTTTTTTGGCCTATTTTGAAGCCTTACTATACTATGACCATTTTTATGACATTTTGAAGCCATACAATAATATGACTTTTTTTGGCCTTTTTTGAAGCCTTACTATACTATGACTTTTTGAGGCCATACTATACTATGACTTTTTTTGACCATTTTGAAGCCTTACTATACTATGATTTTTTTTGGTCTATTTTGAAGCCTTACTATACTATGACCATTTTTATGACATTTTGAGGCCATTCTATACTATGACTTTTTTTTGGCCTATTTTGAAGCCTTACTATACTATGACCATACTATACTATGACTTTTTGAGGACATACTATAGTATGACTTTTTTTGGCCTGTTTTGAAGCCTTACTGTACTATGACTTTTTGAGGCCATACTATAATATGACTTTTTTTGGCCTTTTTTGAAGCCTTACTATACTATGACTTTTTGAGGCCATACTATACTATGCCTTTTTTTGGCCTATTTTGAAGCCTTACTATACTATGACTTTTTTTGGCCTATTTTGAAGCCTTACTATACTATGACCATTTTTATGACATTTTGAGGCCATAGTATACTATGACTTTTTTTGGCCTATTTTGAAGCCTTACTATACTATGACCATTTTTATGACATTTTGAGGCCATACTATACTATGACTTTTTTGACCATTTTGAAGCCTTACTATACTATGACCATACTATACTATGACTTTTTGAGGACATACTATAGTATGACTTTTTTTGGCCTATCTTGAAGCCTTACTATACTATGACCATTTTTATGACATTTTGAGGCCATACTATAGTATGACTTTTTTTGGCCTTTTTTGAAGCCTTACTATACTATGACTTTTTGAGGCCATACCATACTATGACTTTTTTTGGCCTATTTTGAAGCCTTACTATACTATGACCATACTATACTATGACTTTTTGAGACCATACTATACTATGACCATACTATACTATGACTTTTTGAGGCCATACTATACTATGACTTTTTTTGGCCTATTTTGAAGCCTTACTATACTATGGCCTTACTATACTATGACCATACTATACTATGATTTTTTGAGGCCATACTATACTATGACTTTTTTTGACCATTTTGAAGCCTTACTATACCATGACTTTTTTTGGCCTATCTTGAAGCCTTACTATACTATGACCATTTTTATGACATTTTGAGGCCATACTATACTATGACTTTTTTTGGCCTATCTTGAAGCCTTACTATACTGTGACTTTTTTTGACCATTTTGAAGCCTTACTATACTATGACTTTTTTTGGCCTATTTTGAAGCCTTACTATACTATGACCATTTTTATGACATTTTGAGGCCATACTATACTATGACTTTTTTTGGCCTATTTTGAAGACTTACTATACTATGACCATACTATACTATGACTTTTTTTGACCATTTTGAAGCCTTACTATACTATGACCATTTTTATGACATTTTGAGGCCATACTATACTATGACTTTTTTTCGGCCTATTTTGAAGCCTTACTATACTATGACTTTTTTTATAACATTTTGACGCCATACTATACTATGACTTTTTTTGGCCTATTTTGAAGCCTTACTATACTATGACTTTTTGAGGCCATACTATACAATGACTTTTTTTGGCCTATTTTTAAGCCTTACTATACTATGACCATTTTTATGACATTTTGAGGCCATACTATACTATGACTTTTTTTGGCCTATTTTGAAGCCTTACTATACTATGACCATTTTTATGACATCTTGAGGCCATACTATACTATGACTTTTTTGGCCTATTTTGAAGCCTTACTATACTATTACCATACTATACTATGACTTTTTGAGGCCATACTATACTATGACCATACTATACTATGACTTTTTGAGGCCATACTATACTATGACTTTTTTTTTGGCCTATTTTGAAGCCTTACTATACTATGACCATACTATACTATGATTTTTTGAGGCCATACTATACTATGACTTTTTTTGACCATTTTGAAGCCTTACTATACTATGACCATTTTTATGACATTTTGAGGCCATAACTATAGTATGACTTTTTTTGGCCTTTTTTGAAGCCTTACTATACTATGACTTTTTGAGGCCATACTATACTATGACTTTTTTTGGCCTATTTTTAAGCCTTACTATACTATGACCATTTTTATGACATTTTGAGGCCATACTATACTATGACTTTTTTTGGCCTATTTTGAAGCCTTACTATACTATGACCATACTATACTATGACTTTTTGAGGCCATACTATACTATGACTTTTTTTGGCCTATTTTTAAGCCTTACTATACTATGACCATTTTTATGACATTTTGAGGCCATACTATACTATGACTTTTTTTTGCCTATTTTGAAGCCTTACTATACTATGACCATTTTTATGACATTTTGAGGCCATACTATACTATGACTTTTTTTGGCCTATTTTGAAGCCTTACTATACTATGATCATTTTTATGACATTTTGAGGCCATACTATACTATGACTTTTTGAGGCCATACTATACTATGACTTTTTTTGGCCTATTTTGAAGCCTTACTATACTATGACCATTTTTATGACATTTTGAGGCCATACTATACTATGACTTTTTTTGGCCTATTTTGAAGCCTTACTATACTATGACCATTTTTATGACATTTTGAGGCCATACTATACTATGACTTTTTTTGGCCTATTTTGAAGCCTTACTATACTATGACTTTTTTTGGCCTATTTTGAAGCCTTACTATACTATGACCATTTTTATGACATTTTGAGGCCATACTATACTATGACTTTTTTTGGCCTATTTTGAAGCTTTACTATACTATGACCATTTTTATGACATTTTGAGGCCATACTAAAGTATGACTTTTTTTGGCCTATTTTGAAGCCTTACTATACTATGACCATTTTTATGACATTTTGAGGCCATACTAAAGTATGACTTTTTTTGACCTATTTTGAAGCCTTACTATACTATGACCATTTTTATGACTTTTTGAGGCCATACTATACTATGACTTTTTTTGACCATTTTGAAGCCATACTATACTATGACTTTTTGAGGACATACTATAGTATGACTTTTTTTGGCCTATTTTGAAGCCTTACTATACTATGACCATTTTTATGACATTTTGAGGCCATACTAAAGTATGACTTTTTTTGGCCTATTTTGAAGCCTTACTATACTATGACCATTTTTATGACATTTTGAAGCCATACAATAATATGACTTTTTTTGGCCTTTTTTGAAGCCTTACTATACTATGACTTTTTGAGGCCATACTATACTATGACTTTTTTTGACCATTTTGAAGCCTTACTATACTATGATTTTTTTTGGTCTATTTTGAAGCCTTACTATACTATGACCATTTTTATGACATTTTGAGGCCATTCTATACTATGACTTTTTTTTGGCCTATTTTGAAGCCTTACTATACTATGACCATACTATACTATGACTTTTTGAGGACATACTATAGTATGACTTTTTTTGGCCTGTTTTGAAGCCTTACTGTACTATGACTTTTTGAGGCCATACTATAATATGACTTTTTTTGGCCTTTTTTGAAGCCTTACTATACTATGACTTTTTGAGGCCATACTATACTATGCCTTTTTTTGGCCTATTTTGAAGCCTTACTATACTATGACTTTTTTTGGCCTATTTTGAAGCCTTACTATACTACGACCATTTTTATGACATTTTGAGGCCATAGTATACTATGACTTTTTTTGGCCTATTTTGAGGCCATACTATACTATGACTTTTTTTGACCATTTTGAAGCCTTACTATACTATGACTTTTTTTGGCCTATTTTGAAGCCTTACTATACTATGACCATTTTTATGACATTTTGAGGCCATACTATACTATGACTTTTTTTGGCCTATTTTGAAGCCTTACTATACTATGACCATACTATACTAAGACTTTTTGAGGACATACTATAGTATGACTTTTTTTGGCCTATCTTAAAGCCTTACTATACTATGACCATTTTTATGACATTTTGAGGCCATACTATACTATGACTTTTTTTGGCCTATTTTGAAGCCTTACTATACTATGACCATACTATACTATGACTTTTTGAGGCCATACTATACTATGACTTTTTTGACCATTTTGAAGCCTTACTATACTATGACCATACTATACTATGACTTTTTGAGGACATACTATAGTATGACTTTTTTTGGCCTATCTTGAAGCCTTACTATACTATGACCATTTTTATGACATTTTGAGGCCATACTATAGTATGACTTTTTTTGGCCTTTTTTGAAGCCTTACTATACTATGACTTTTTGAGGCCATACCATACTATGACTTTTTTTGGCCTATTTTGAAGCCTTACTATACTATGACCATACTATACTATGACTTTTTGAGACCATACTATACTATGACTATACTATACTATGACTTTTTGAGGCCATACTATACTATGACTTTTTTTGGCCTATTTTGAAGCCTTACTATACTATGGCCTTACTATACTATGACCATACTATACTATGATTTTTTGAGGCCATACTATACTATGACTTTTTTTGACCATTTTGAAGCCTTACTATACCATGACTTTTTTTGGCCTATCTTGAAGCCTTACTATACTATGACCATTTTTATGACATTTTGAGGCCATACTATACTATGACTTTTTTTGGCCTATCTTGAAGCCTTACTATACTGTGACTTTTTTTGACCATTTTGAAGCCTTACTATACTATGACTTTTTTTGGCCTATTTTGAAGCCTTACTATACTATGACCATTTTTATGACATTTTGAGGCCATACTATACTATGACTTTTTTTGGCCTATTTTGAAGACTTACTATACTATGACCATACTATACTATGACTTTTTTTGACCATTTTGAAGCCTTACTATACTATGACTTTCTTTTATAACATTTTGAGGCCATACTATACTATGACTTTTTTTGGCCTATTTTGAAGCCTTACTATACTATGACCATACTATACTATGACTTTTTTGGACCATTTTGAAGCCTTACTATACTATGACTTTTTTTGGCCTATTTTGAAGCCTTACTATACTATGACCATTTTTATGACATTTTGAGGCCATACTATACTATGACTTTTTTTCGGCTTATTTTGAAGCCTTACTATACTATGACTTTTTTTTATAACATTTTGACGCCATACTATACTATGACTTTTTTTGGCCTATTTTGAAGCCTTACTATACTATGACTTTTTGAGGCCATACTATACTATGACTTTTTTTGGCCTATTTTTAAGCCTTACTATACTATGACCATTTTTATGACATTTTGAGGCCATACTATACTATGACTTTTTTTGGCCTATTTTGAAGCCTTACTATACTATGACCATTTTTATGACATTTTGAGGCCATACTATACTATGACTTTTTTTGGCCTATTTTGAAGCCTTACTATACTATTACCATACTATACTATGACTTTTTGAGGCCATACTATACTATGACCATACTATACTATGACTTTTTGAGGCCATACTATACTATGACCATACTATACTATGACTTTTTGAGGCCATACTATACTATGACTTTTTTTTTGGCCTATTTTGAAGCCTTACTATACTATGACCATACTATACTATGATTTTTTGAGGCCATACTATACTATGACTTTTTTTGACCATTTTGAAGCCTTACTATACTATGACCATTTTTATGACATTTTGAGGCCATAACTATAGTATGACTTTTTTTGGCCTTTTTTGAAGCCTTACTATACTATGACTTTTTGAGGCCATACTATACTATGACTTTTTTTGGCCTATTTTTAAGCCTTACTATACTATGACCATTTTTATGACATTTTGAGGCCATACTATACTATGACTTTTTTTGGCCTATTTTGAAGCCTTACTATACTATTACCATACTATACTATGACTTTTTGAGGCCATACTATACTATGACCATACTATACTATGACTTTTTGAGGCCATACTATACTATGACCATACTATACTATGACTTTTTGAGGCCATACTATACTATGACTTTTTTTGGCCTATTTTGAAGCCTTACTATACTATGATCATACTATACTATGATTTTTTGAGGCCATACTATACTATGACTTTTTTTGACCATTTTGAAGCCTTACTATACCATGACTTTTTTTGCCTATCTTGAAGCCTTACTATACTATGACCATTTTTATGACATTTTGAGGCCATACTATACTATGACTTTTTTTTGGCCTTTTTTGAAGCCTTACTATACTATGACCATACTATACTATGACTTTTTGAGGCCATACTATACTATGACTTTTTTTGGCCTATTTTGAAGCCTTACTATACTATGACCATACTATACTATGACTTTTTTTGACCATTTTGAAGCCTTACTATACTATGACTTTTTTTGGCCTATTTTGAAGCCTTACTATACTATGACCCTACTATACTATGACTATAAAATAGTCTACAGCCAACTGCCCCTGCGCTAAATCACACAGTGTGGTAAACACACAATATGTGACACAATATGAATTTCAAAGGAATATTTTTAAAACAAACAAGTAGCTGATTCATATTTTGCTTTGAAACTTTGTGTGTTGTGAATGTTTGCGCACCTTGCTTTGCAGCAGGTAGTTCTGCTGTCGGGAGTCGAGCTTCTCTGCTCCTCCTTTCATCATTTGTATCTCCCTCTCCTTCTGAGCCAGCTGGACTCTCAGCTCGTCCACCAAAGAGCTGCCCTCATCCCTCTGCAAGTCAGACATCAACACCAGTATCAGATGAAGTAACATAATACTGTTACACGATGCAATCGTTCAGAAGGATTCAGTAGCGCAGCAACGTTCACATGATCGTTCGCTGGCATCTCACCTGCAAACACTGACAGTTAGGGTTGAGTGATGAATTTAATTCATTTGATTACTTTGCATTTGCACTTTAAAAACAGAGTTATTAAAATGTATATATACAGGTTACTTTTAGTCTGTCATGAATCACGACAGTCTCGCAAACTCTGATGAGACTGTCTCCTCGTCACACTCTAAATACTGTGTCCCCACCCTGAAAAACAGAAACAGTGATCCTCCACACCATCTGCATGGATCACCAAGCGGTGAGAATACTGAGTATATACTGTCCTGATTATGTAAACTTTAAGTTTTTTTTTTTAACCATTCCAGTGGTGAGTTAGCATTAAATCATGTATGTAGTTATTAAATCTGCACACTGACAATATTTTTGCAGGGATTTCATATTTTAAGTATTTTCTTACATTGTTCTTCGGAGGACTGTGTGTCTGGTGTCCTGGTGACTGCTGGTGTCTATCTGCTGCTGGAGGACAGCCACTAAGGACTGAATAGATGCCACCAGCTCACTGCTCACCTTCACATCTGCCTCAGATAATCAGACAAAAGTCATTCAGTGCCTTTACATAAAAAAAAAACACACACACACTGACTCCAAAGCTCCACAACTGGCTCCTGCAGGCACGCAGGGCTTCAGAAATCAAAATCAAACTTCAATGGCAACTGAACATAAATAGGATTAAAAAAAATTTGCATAGCTTTAAAGCACAAGAACAAAACATTAAACAATGAAATGTGCAAGAAATAAAGGGGTTGAATATTTTGTATAGCATCTGTATCATGGTATAATATATAACAGTATCATCAGTATAAGACAAATCCTCATCTTGAATTATCAGAGCAGTTTTGGTAACTTGATGATCTGGGTGTGAGGGTCACTAATAACCTGTGTAGTCATCTTTGTCTTGGCTCTTCGCGGACTCAGCTTTTGACGGACTCTGTGGAGAACGGGTTTTGGCTGTAGCAGCAGCTCTACTGGTCCCCGATGACTTGGAAGTTGCTGCTGTTCTCCCCTCTATTTTTCTGCCTCTCCTAGGGGCCACTGTGGGCTTCTTCACTGAAGATGTAGAAGGGTGAGAAATGGTGGAGCTACGGAAGGCCTGGGAAAAATGTCCATAATTATTATTATTAGTAATTAAACCATGGTTAAACAATACTGTAATTAAATATTTTACAGAAAAAAAAGGTTTTCTTGCTTCCAAAAAAAAAAAGCTCATTGGTACATATTGGTGTTGGTCCAGCTTCTATGTATCTAAGCAGCATCTAAGCCTATTTTCAGCCAATGTCACTCTAACATTAGATAAATTTGAACTGTTTATGCTCTACACAATTAGCCTATTCTAAGTAACGGTTAATTTTCTAATATATATATTTATATAATTTTATGTTTCCATAATGTTATCTGCTGAAACTGAGAAGAGTTTGAATTTTGTCCCACCATTTGTTTCCTAACGTTGCCAGCCTCAGACGACATGTAAGAAGAAGACTCGTAGTGATCCTCCATCAGCCTGTCCACTTCGTCTCTGATGCTCCATGTCAGGTCATGGTTGGGATGGTCTGAGGAGCTGGATGGGTGGCTAGTCGGTTCCTTGGCTCCCTTTATTCCCACGACAGGGTCAGTCTTTCCTGGTTGCTTCACTTGTGACTCTGTCACATCTGGGAAAGTCCTTTCCAAGGAGCAGCATGTTTTCTCTTGGTCAAGTTCCACAGCACTGTAAGTAAAACTTGTGTTACTGTTGTAACTTTCTTTTAACTAAATTCAGGTTTGGAGCTGAAAGAAAGGGTTTTTTTGAGGCACTACACTCAACAGTCCCAAAACAGTTTGCCCCCAATTCTGAACACTGAAAACATTCTTTCTATATGTCTGTACAGGATGTTGACCTTTTCTTTTGCCTGTGGGTTTAGAGATGGCAACAAGTGCATTTGTCAGACTCCTTTTACAAAGGAAGAGCTTTTGCAAGAAGGAGATATTCTAAAGGTCCCGCAGGCCACCCTGAAGAAAAACAGAATATGTGCCCTGAAAGTCTGCTAATGTCACTTGCTAATTAAATACTGAACTTTAGCCAGTGTTTTCAGCTTCTGGTTCTAACTCATCTTAAACTGAAATTATATCCAAAAAAATCTCATTCACAGACTTCAAACTGTAAAGTCTTGGATACATCTTGAATTTGAATTTCAGACTGAGCAGGGCCCTGGGCCTCTATTTATGTGGACAACTGAGTTATCAAGATTAGACTGCTGATGATTTGACATGAGTGCATAATGTCCCCAAATCTGAAAATCCACCAGTCTGAGATACTTTATGTGAAAACTGGACCAACCTGTGAATGATCAAAATAATGTTTTGTGATGTGACCATTTTGAATAACTCAAAGATTTAGTCCTAACCAGAGGAGGCTGGAGGCTGGAGGGTGAACCCTCTGATATGGTCCCTCTCTGGGCGGATGGGCCTCATCAGCTCCTCTGCAGTGGGTAGATCTAAATACAAACACATAATGATTATTCCACATAGTTCACTCCGGTCTTGATTAGGGGTGTGCGATATGACGATATTAGATCGTGAAGACGATCTTGATGTTGACGATCTGCCAGAGGAGAGAGATCGTATTATCGTCTATGGGGCACATTCTATTAATTGCAGCTCTATGCTTGCGCACGGAAGCACAAAAAGTTTTTTTTTTTCCTTGGGCAACTAACAGCCCGCTTCACGTGAACATGACCAACCAATCATGACGAAGTATGAGCAGTGCTGATTTATTTATTTATTTTTACTAGCCTCGCTGTTTTAGTCAAGGTGTAGCGGGTAGCCATGGCCGACAACGAAAGTTAAAGCTTGGAGTTGGTCCCCAAAAAGAACTCCACTTCAGTCGTATGGACAGTGTTGGAGAGTAACGGAGTTCATGTAACAGCGTTACGTATTCAGAATACGTAACGCCGTTTCTGTCTTGGCCAGCGCATTCCTGTCCCGGCTCTGTTTTGCCGGCTGCAGCTCAAGCTCTCGCTCCTGCTGCTCCTCGTCCGACTCCATTCTGACCGACTGATCGGGCGAAAAAAAATATTGTCACGTAATCCATTGATTTCAACAATGTAACTGTATTCTGAATACTATCTATTTAAACTGTAACTGTAATGGAATACAGTTACTCTTAATTTGTACTCTGAATACGTAACACCGTTACACGTATTCCGTTACTCCCCAACACTGCGAATGGAACTGGTTTGGGTTTTCTCCAAACGACAAAGCGCAAATACAACGAACCTCTTTAACCACCTGAAGAGGCAGCATCCGGAACAATCTGCTGAGAGCCAAGCAGCGAGTCCAACCACACATCAGCCAGTGGTAACGGCTAAAGACATTACACAGAAACAACCAACTATAACACAAGCCTTTGATAAAAGCAGGACATATGAGAGAAGTAGCAAACGGTGGAAAGAGGTGACTTTTTTGCCTTTATAACTAAGTTTTTACAAAGAAAATAGTTTGGTTCTAAATTAACTTCACTGTAAAAATGAACTGTGATGAAATCGAGATCGTGATTTTACCATTAAAAAATCGTGATGTGATATTTTTGCCATATCGCCCACCCCTAGTCTTGATATATATACGTAAAAACCTGAGGGCAGAGGATGTGGCCCCTTTCTGAAGCTGCCTCCTTCAAAGAATATGGCCCATAATGCTGTGACCTTTGGACATCTGAAAATCTACCATGCTGAACCTGTGCCTTCTCCCCAATCATACCAAAATCACAGTGTTGTTAAGGGCTTCCACACAGGCTTTACGAGACCAAAGGAAGAGTCTGAAATTAACAAGTACATCTGTTTCAACTCAAATAACAGTTTAAGTAACAACTAGAAAAGGTAATCATGCTACAACTGGGGGAGCTGGTGCTTTAACTGGGAAGCAGCTTTTGTAGATGTATCATTCCTGCTGTTAGAGTAGTGAATTATACAGACAGACAGATAGGGACTCCACCATTCCCCCAAATACTGCTGGTGTCAGTGTTTGACCTGATTCATTGGTAGAAGAAGGATGAAGAGACTGTGTGGCACGTTGAAGAGGGAAGGATGGAGACACGGATCTGTGGATCCTTCCTTTCTCCTCCACAGATAAATAGTGGTGATTAAAGTATTCTGAATCCTCCACAACATGGATCTGTCTGTAGGCCTCATGAAGAGCCTCCACTCTGAACATATGAGGGGCCTGTACAGGAAAGAAATTTAATGCGCTCTATCAAAGACAATCCAAGATGAGACAAAAATGATGCAGCGGGATCATTAAATTCCCCTCGGATCAGCATGATAAGAAAGAATATTTTTAAAAAATGACATTTATGTATAAGTAATCTGCAACAGCAAATATATAAATATGTTTTAAGAGAAACAATATACTACCTAAATTATGTTTTCTTTAAGCTTCTTGGGGTTATCTGGGTTATTTACATTACCACATTTCTTTGGGTAGTGTAGGTGAGGATTCAAACTCACACCCAAGTGTGTAAGAAAGGGCAGAGACCCCCTCCCCCTATTAAAAGGGCTGACACTACACGCTGACAGTCATTCAAACAATAATTACTGGATGTATGACTGTCACTTCTTCCTGGCTACACACAAGCAAAGAGTGGTTATGCAAAGAACCCAAAGGTCTCTTTCACAGCGATCTTTTCATGTCTTTCACTTAAATAATAATTTTTTCCATAATTTTTACATGCTTCACATGTGTGGCTCTTAGCCCCTCAGGTTGGATCAATAACAATAAAAATCTGAGCAATTACCGCAGGGTTCCCAGTCCCAGTGATCGGTCAAAACTAACCCTGGTTAAAACCCCAAATTTTCACTCTGCCAACTCACTTATATGGGGGAAGTTCAAATGCTTATAACTCCAGAACCCTAAGTCCTAGAGACTCAAGGGTGGTACCGTTGGACTCAGGGTACACACAAATGGGGGGGTAGGACAAGGTCCCATGTCTCTATCTTTCTCCCCTGAGGATCGGTCAAAACTGACCCTGGTTAAAACCCCAAATTTTCACTCACCCAACTCACTTATATGGGGGATCTTCAAATGCTCATAACTCCGGAACCCTAAGTCCTAGAGACTCAAGGGTGGTACCGTTGGACTCGGGGTACACACAAATGGGGGGGTCGGACAAGGTCCCATGTCTCTATCTTTCTCCCCTGAGGACCGGTCAAAGCTGACCCTGGTTAAAACACCAAGCCATGTACACTCTCAACAACCCTAAACACCAACTTCAGCTTGACAAAAAGTACCACAAAAAGAGGGGTCCAAACCACTCCTAAGGCTCTGAAACGTGCTCCTAAACACTTTCTGGAGGAACACTTTTGGCCTCTCACCATCGGCGGAGCCAGACAATTTTCATAGGGGTGGCCAGACTGACACCATTGCTTACACAGGGGTGGCTGATTTAATGGTGTTTCTTAGTCACTCACTCACTTATACAGGCAGTGACTGCCATGTAGTAACTGTTTTTTTTTTCAATAGCAGTGACACGGTGAAACTGTTTCGACTTTCATACTGTTAAAAGCCTCAATTAGCAAACTTTGCCATATCTGTTTCAACCCCAGCATAGCCAGGTTATTCATAGCCTACATTAAGACAATAAACATTTCACACATAGTAAATCAAACTTACCTCCGACTTCTGGAAACGGAGAAAAGTCCACTCTTCTTCACTGGTAATGCAAGTAAAGAGTGCATAGATAATGAGAGGGGAACCCCAGGTGAACTTCAATAATTACTTCTTCTCCTGCAATTCTGTTGGTAGTTGACATTCAGGTTAAAAGCATTACTGCCACCATCTGTTCTGGTGATGATCTACTCGTTAGAGGTGCACTGTTGAATTGCGTCCCTGTGGGAACACCGATGTACAGAGATGGTTTCGCCAAAAAAGCCGGTAAATCGGTGGTGGGAGGGTGGCCGAAGATCAATCTATGGTGGCCGTGGCCACCCCCTGGCTCCGCCCCTGCCTCTCACACTTAGGCAAATTTTAACTCTCCCAAGTCACTTATATGGGGGATCTTCAAATGCTCATAACTCTGGAACCCTAAGTCCTAGAGACTCAAGGGTGGTACCGTTGGACTCGGGGTACACACAAATAGGGGGGGGGGGGGGGTAGGACAATGTCCCATGTCTCTATCTTTAGGCAAGATGGCGCTCCGCACGGTGCGACACGGCGTTGCTCTCCGGGTCAAGTTTCACAGTGTTTTGTTATTTACAGTGCTCTTATTGATGTTTCATGTGAGATACACCAAGGCTCATGTGAAGTACGACCGAGATACCCTGATAAAACGTGGGGAGATGAGTCACAGAGGACATTTTAACATCGACATCCTCCGCTCCTTCCCAGAGCTACTTCTTCACCCCGAAGAAACGCCGGGCCAGGCCGCAGCAGGGGGATTTTCTAGACCCCAGAGACCGATCAGGAAGTGCGGCCGGCGGGGAGGAGCAGCACGAAAGCTCCGTCGTCTGGTTAGCAAAGGACGGCTAACCCTCCCGGTCATACTTCTCGCCAACGTTCAGTCTCTGGTAAACAAGATGGACGATCTTCACGGTCGGGTGGCTGCACAAAGGTACATCCAGGACTGCTCTGTGCTGTGTTTCTGTGAAACATGGCTCGGACCACAGACCCCAGACGAGGCCATAACACCGGCAGGCTACGCTGTTTACCGAGCCGACCGCAGCGCGACGAATAGCGGTAAAACTCGCGGAGGAGGCACTGCGATCCTCGTCAAACACGCCTGGAGCACCGACAACACGGTAATATCACAGTCATGTTCCGAAGATGTGGAATATATCACCGTGAAGTGCAGGCCGTTTTATCTGCCCAGAGAACTGCAGTGCATCACTCTGAGTGTGGTGTATATACCCCCCTCGGCCAACGAGGACAACGCACTGAGGGAACTACAGGACATGATCAACAAACATGAAAACACATATCCAGATGCTGCTATTGTTGTGCTCGGAGACTTTAATCACTGTGATCTCCGGAAAAATATCCCAAAGTTCCATCAGTTTATCAACTTTCCCACCAGGGGAAGTAACATTCTGGACAAGTGCTACAGCAACATTAGAAATGCTTATTCTGCTGTCCCCAAGCCACACTTTGGGAAAAGTGACCACACTGCCATCCTGCTACAGCCCACCTACACCAAGCGGCTCAAAGCACACCCGGTCACTGTTAGAACTGTAAAGATGTGGACCAGTGATGCAGTGGCAGAACTGCAGGGCTGTCTGGAGGCCACAGACATGAGCATTTTTAAAGAAACCACGGACAATATTCATGAGTATGCAGACACTGTGAGCAGCTACATTGACTGGTGCACCTCCATATGCATCCCTGTTCGGACAATTCGTACTTATCCCAACCAGAAGCCCTGGTTTAATGCGGATATACGAAACAAGATCAGAGACCGGTGCGCAGCCTTCCAGTCAGGAGACATAGAGGGCTACAAAGTCGCCCGATATGAGCTCCAAAAAGCCATCAAAACAGCAAAGAGGTCGTACACCCAGAGACTGGAGAGCTGCTACAGGGAACACAACACCAGGAGCATGTGGCAGGGGATAAAGGCAATCACCAGCTACAGAAAGGACGCAAATGGAACTACCTCCAGGAACACCCCCGAACCAGACAACCTCAACAGTTTTTATGCCAGATTTGATCTGCACAATAAAGACATCCCCCTCAAGGCCCCCCCCCAATCCAGAGGAGACTCCACTCCAGGTGTCACACACACAGGTTCTCAGGGCTCTGAGGCAGGTGAACCCCCGCAAGGCGGTAGGACCGGACTGTGTGGCGCCAAGGGTCCTGAAGGAATGTGCAGTACAGCTGGCAGAGGTATACACGGACATCTTCAACACCTCTCTCTCACAGCAAACAGTCCCTCGCATATTCAAATCCTCCATCATAGTCCCAGTCCCCAAAAAAGCACACACAACCACAATGAACGACTTCAGACCTGTGGCTCTCACTTCTGTTGCCATGAAGTGTTTAGAGAAGCTGGTCCTGAAGCACGTCAACTCTGCCGTTCCAGTGTCTGTAGACCCCTTCCAGTTTGCCTACTGCCCGAATAGATCAGCAGACGACGCAGTGGCCCTCACGCTGCACTACATCCTCCAACACCTGGATGGTCCCAACACCTACGCCCGGCTCCTGTTCCTGGACTACAGCTCAGCCTTCAACACCATCAGGCCGATGAAGCTCACTGAAAAGCTGGCTGACCTAGGAATACCAACACCCACCCGCAACTGGATTCTGGACTTTCTCACAGACAGACCACAGGTTGTGAGGATGGGGAGGAAGGTCTCTGCTGAGCTTACAGTGAGCACAGGAACCCCACAGGGCTGCTGCCTCAGTCCTAAGCTCTTCACACTGTACACACATGACTGCACAGCCACACAGAACAACACAGCCGTTATAAAATATGCTGACGACACGACCGTCCTCGGCCTCATCAGAGGGGGAGATGAGTCAGCATACAGGGACCTGGTGCACAAGATCACGGTCTACGGTGAGGATACTGATCTTGTGCTCAACCTCGAAAAAACAAAAGAACTCATTCTGGACTTTAGGAGACGGGCGCCCCCTCTGCAGCCACTCACCATCAAAGGGACTATGGTGGAGCGAACCGATAGCCACAAGTTCCTCGGCCTGCTCATCTCTGAGAATCTCAGCTGGGCCAAAAACACCACATTGGTAGTGAGAAAAGCCCAGCAGAGACTGCACTTCATCAGAGTGCTGAGGAAGGCGGGACTTGGACGCCAGCCGCTCATCCAAGCCTACAGAGGACTCGTTGAAAGCATCCTCACCAGTGCCATCACAGTATGGTACGGCAACACCACGCTGGCTGAGAGGAAGTCGCTTCAACGAGTCATAAAAGCTGCAGAGAGGGTCACTGGATGCAGCCTTCCAACCATGGACTCAATGTACACCGAGCGCTGCAGACGCAAAGCACAGAGCATCCTGAAAGACAAACACCATCCAGCTCGTGCTTTGTTTCAATGGGTGGACTCAGGCTACAACCTGAGGCATCGCAGGCCGGTGAGCATCAGTGCCCACAGAGCCCGCCTCCACAACAGCTTCTTCCCAGCCACTGTCAGAACAGTGGCACAGGACATTAAGGAGGGAAGAAGCTACTACATATCATAACCCTGTCAATGTGCAAATGTCAAAAACAATCTGTTATCACTATGTGAAATATGTCCTTATATTCACCATGTGAAACAATTCAAAATATTCTAAAATATTTGCAATATCACCATGTGCAATATGCCTGTTAAGATCACCATGTGAAACATCACATACAGGAAGTGACAGTGTGCCTATATTAGGCACCTAATTTTCTTAATTTTCTTAAGAATCTTCCAGTATTCTAAGTGCACTATCTTACTCTTCTTTTGTATTATTTATTTCTTGATTATTTTATTTTATTTCTTATTTTATCGTATTATTTTAACCTTAAGCTTGACTCTGGGGAGGGATGCACAAGAATTCCAATGCACATGTACTGCAGTGTATCTGTGCAAATGGCAAATAAAATTCTATTCTATTCTATTCTATTTCTCCCCTGAGGATCGGTCAAAGCTGACCCTGGTTAAAACACCAAGCCATGTACACGCTCAACAACCCTAAACACCAACTTCAGCTTGGCAAAAAGTACCACAAAAAGAGGGGTCCAAACCACTCCTAAGGGTCTGAAACATGCTCCTAAAAACTTTCTGGAGAAACACTTTTGGCCTCTCACAGGCAAATTTTCACTCTCCCAACTCACTTATATGGGGGATCTTCAAATGCTCATAACTCTGGAACCCTAAGTCCTAGAGACTCAAGGGTGGTACCGTTGGACTCGGGGTACACACAAATGGGGGGTTAGGACAAGGTCCCATGTCTCTATCTTTCTCCCCTGAAGATCGGTCAAAACTGACCCTGGTTAAAACCCCAAATTTTCACTCTCCCAACTCACTTATATGGGGGAACTTCAAATGCTCATAACTCCAGAACCCTAAGTCCTAGAGACTCAAGGGTGGTACCGTTGGACTCGGGGTACACACAAATGGGGGGTTAGGACAAGGTCCCATGTCTCTATCTTTCTCCCCTGAGGACCGGTCAAAGCTGACCCTGGTTAAAACCCCAAATTTTCACTCACCCAACTCAATTATATGGGGGATCTTCAAATGCTGATAACTCCTGAACCCTAAGTTCTAGAGACTCAAGGGTGGTACCGTTGGACTCGGGGTACACACAATTGGGGGGGTAGGACAAGGTCCCATGTCTCTATCTTTCTCCCCTGAGGACCGGTCAAAGCTGACCCTGGTTAAAACCCAAAATTTTCACTCTCACAACTCACTTATATGGGGGATCTTCAAATGCTCATAACTCCAGAACCCTAAGTCCTAGAGACTCAAGGGTTGTACCGTTGGACTCGGGGTACACACAAATGGGAGGGTAGGACAAGGTCCCATGTCTCTATCTTTCTCCCCTGAGGACCGGTCAAAGCTGACCCTGGTTAAAACACCAAGCCATGTACACTCTCAACAACCCTAAACACCAACTTCAGCTTGACAAAAAGTACCACAAAAAGAGGGGTCCAAACCACTCCTAAGGGTCTGAAACATGCTCCTAAACACTTTCTGGAGGAACACTTTTGGCCTCTCACCCTTTGGCAAATTTTCACTCTCCCAACTCACTTATATGGGGGATCTTCAAATGCTCATAACTCCGGAACCCTAAGTCCTAGAGACTCAAGGGTGGTACCGTTGGACTCGGGGTACACACAAATGGGGGGGTAGGACAAGGTCCCATGTCTCTATCTTTCTCCCCTGAGGATCGGTCAAAGCTGACCCTGGTTAAAACACCAAGACGTACACTCTCAACAACCCTAAACACCAACTTCAGCTTGACAAAAAGTACCACAAAAAGAGGGGTCCAAACCACTCCTAAGGCTCTGAAACGTGCTCCTAAACACTTTCTGGAGGAACGCTTTTGGCCTCTCACCCTTAGGTAAATTTTCACTCTCCCAACTCACTTATATGGGGGATCTTCAAATGCTCATAACTCTGGAACCCTAAGTCCTAGAGACTCAAGGGTGGTACCGTTGGACTCGGGGTACACACAAATGGGGGGTAGGACAAGGTCCCATGTCTCTATCTTTCTCCCCTGAGGATCGGTCAAAGCTGACCCTGGTTAAAACACCAAGACATGTACACTCTCAACAACCCTAAACACCAACTTCAGCTTGACAATAAGTACCACAAAAAGAGGGGTCCAAACCACTCCTAAGGCTCTGAAACGTGCTCCTAAACACTTTCTGGAGGAACGCTTTTGGCCTCTCACCCTTAGGTAAATTTTCACTCTCCCAAGTCACTTATATGGGGGATGTTCAAATGCTCATAACTCCGGAACCCTAAGTCCTAGAGACTCAAGGGTGGTACCGTTGGACTCGGGGTACACACAAATGGGAGGGTAGGACAAGGTCCCATGTCTCTATCTTTCTCCCCTGAGAACCGGTCAAAGCTGACCCTGGTTAAAACACCAAGCCATGTACACGCTCAACAACCCTAAACACCAACTTCAGCTTGACAAAAAGTACCACAAAAAGAGGTGTCCAAACCACTCCTAAGGCTCTGAAACATGCTCCTAAACACTTTCTGGAGGAACACTTTTGGCCTCTCACCCTTAGGCAAATTTTCACTCTCCCAACTCACTTATATGGGGGATCTTCAAATGCTCATAACTCCGGAACCCTAAGTCCTAGAGACTCAAGGGTGGTACCGTTGGACTCGGGGTATACACAAATGGGGGGTTAGGACAAGGTCCCATGTCTCTATCTTTCTCCCCTGAGGACCGGTCAAAGCTGACCCTGGTTAAAACCCCAAATTTTCACTCTCCCAACTCAATTATATGGGGGATCTTCAAATGCTGATAACTCCTGAACCCTAAGTTCTAGAGACTCAAGGGTGGTACCGTTGGACTCGGGGTACACACAATTGGGGGGGTAGGACAAGGTCCCATGTCTCTATCTTTCTCCCCTGAGGACCGGTCAAAGCTGACCCTGGTTAAAACCCCAAATTTTCACTCTCCCAACTGACTTATATGGGGGATCTTCAAATGCTCATAACTCCAGAACCCTAAGTCCTAGAGACTCAAGGGTTGTACCGTTGGACTCGGGGTACACACAAATGGGAGGGTAGGACAAGGTCCCATGTCTCTATCTTTCTCCCCTGAGGACCGGTCAAAGCTGACCCTGGTTAAAACACCAAGCCATGTACACTCTCAACAACCCTAAACACCAACTTCAGCTTGACAAAAAGTACCACAAAAAGAGGGGTCCAAACCACTCCTAAGGCTCTGAAACGTGCTCCTAAACACTTTCTGGAGGAACACTTTTGGCCTCTCACCCTTAGGCAAATTTTCACTCTCCCAACTCACTTATATGAGGGATCTTCAAATGCTCATAACTCCGGAACCCTAAGTCCTAGAGACTCAAGGGTGGTACCGTTGGACTCGGGGTACACACAAATGGGGGGGTAGGACAAGGTCCCATGTCTCTATCTTTCTCCCCTGAGGATCGGTCAAAGCTGACCCTGGTTAAAACACCAAGACATGTACACTCTCAACAACCCTAAACACCAACTTCAGCTTGACAAAAAGTACCACAAAAAGAGGGGTCCAAACCACTCCTAAGGCTCTGAAACGTGCTCCTAAACACTTTCTGGAGGAACACTTTTGGCCTCTCACCATCGGCGGAGCCAGACAATTTTCATAGGGGTGGCCAGACTGACACCATTGCTTACACAGGGGTGGCTGATTTAATGGTGTTTCTTAGTCACTCACTGACTTATACAGGCAGTGACTGCCATGTAGTAACTGTTTTTTTTTCAATAGCAGTGACACGGTGAAACTGTTTCGACTTTCATACTGTTAAAAGCCTCAATTAGCAAACTTTGCCATATCTGTTTCAACCCCAGCATAGCCAAGTTATTCATAGCCTACATTAAGACAATAAACATTTCACTCATAGTAAATCAAACTTACCTCCGACTTCTTGGAAACGGAGAAAAGTCCACTCTTCTTCACTGGTAATGCAAGTAAACAGTGCATAGATAATGAGAGGGGAACCCCAGGTGAACTTCAATAATTACTTCTTCTCCTGCAATTCTGTTGGTAGTTGACATTCAGGTTAAATGCATTACTGCCACCATCTGTTCTGGTGGAGATCTACTCGTTAGAGGTGCACTGTTGAATTGCGTCCCTGTGGGAACACCGATGTACAGAGATGGTTTTGCCAAAAAAGCCGGTAAATCGGTGGTGGGAGGGTGGCCGAAGATCAATCTATGGTGGCCGTGGCCACCCCCTGGCTCCGCCCCTGCCTCTCACACTTAGGCAAATTTTAACTCTCCCAAGTCACTTATATGGGGGAACTTCAAATGCTCATAACTCCGGAACCCTAAGTCCTAGAGACTCAGAGGTGGTACCGTTGGACTCGAGGTACACACAAATAGGGGGGTAGGACAAGGTCCCATGTCTCTATCTTTCTCCCCTGAGGATCGGTCAAAGCTGACCCTGGTTAAAACACCAAGCCATGTACACTCTCAACAACCCTAAACACCAACTTCAGCTTGACAAAAAGTACCACAAAAAGAGGGGTCCAAACCACTCCTAAGGCTCTGAAACGTGCTCCTAAACACTCTCACCCTTAGGCAAATTTTCACTCTCCCAACACACTTATATGGGGGATCTTCAAATGCTCATAACTCTGGAACCCTAAGTCCTAGAGACTCAAGGGTGGTACCGTTGGACTCGGGGTACACACAAATGGGAGGGTAGGACAAGGTCCCATGTCTCTATCTTTCTCCCCTGAGGACCGGTCAAAGCTGACCCTGGTTAAAACCCCAAATTTTCACTCTCCCAACTCACTTATATGGGGGAACTTCAAATGCTCATAACTCCAGAACCCTAAGTCCTAGAGACTCAAGGGTGGTACCCTTGGACTCGAGGTACACACAAATAGGGGGGTAGGACAAGGTCCCATGTCTCTATCTTTCTCCCATGAGGATCGGTCAAAGCTGACCCTGGTTAAAACACCAAGCCATGTACACTCTCAACAACCCTAAACACCAACTTCAGCTTGACAAAAAGTACCACAAAAAGAGGGGTCCAAACCACTCCTAAGGCTCTGAAACGTGCTCCTAAACACTCTCACCCTTAGGCAAATTTTCACTCTCCCAACACACTTACATGGGGGATCTTCAAATGCTCATAACTCTGGAACCCTAAGTCCTAGAGACTCAAGGGTGGTACCGTTGGACTCGGGGTACACACAAATGGGAGGGTAGGACAAGGTCCCATGTCTCTATCTTTCTCCCCTGAGGACCGGTCAAAGCTGACCCTGGTTAAAACCCCAAATTTTCACTCTCCCAACTCACTTATATGGGGGAACTTCAAATGCTCATAACTCCAGAACCCTAAGTCCTAGAGACTCAAGGGTGGTACCGTTGGACTCGGGGTACACACAATTGGGGGGGTAGGACAAGGTCCCATGTTTCTATCTTTCTCCCCTGAGGACCGGTCAAAGCTGACCCTGGTTAAAACCCCAAATTTTCACTCTCCCAACTCACTTATATGGGGGAACTTCAAATGCTCATAACTCCAGAACCCTAAGTCCTAGAGACTCAAGGGTTGTACCGTTGGACTCGGGGTACACACAAATGGGTGGGTAGGACAAGGTCCCATGTCTCTATCTTTCTCCCCTGAGGATCGGTCAAAGCTGACCCTGGTTAAAACACCAAGCCATGTACACTCTCAACAACCCTAAACACCAACTTCAGCTTGACAAAAAGTACCACAAAAAGAGGGGTCCAAACCACTCCTAAGGGTCTGAAACATGCTCCTAAACACTTTCTGGAGGAACACTTTTGGCCTCTCACCCTTAGGCAAATTTTCACTCTCCCAACACACTTATATGGGGGATCTTCAAATGCTCATAACTCTTGAACCCTAAGTCCTAGAGACTCAAGGGTGGTACCGTTGGACTCGGGGTACACACAAATGGGGGGGTAGGACAAGGTCCCATGTCTCTATCTTTCTCCCCTGAGGATCGGTCAAAGCTGACCCTGGTTAAAACACCAAGCCATGTACACTCTCAACAACCCTAAACACCAACTTCAGCTTGACAAAAAGTACCACAAAAAGAGGGGTCCAAACCACTCCTAAGGCTCTGAAACGTGCTCCTAAACACTTTCTGGAGGAACGCTTTTGGCCTCTCACCCTTAGGTAAATTTTCACTCTCCCAACTCACTTATATGGGGGATCTTCAAATGCTCATAACTCCGGAACCCTAAGTCCTAGAGACTCAAGGGTGGTACCGTTGGACTCGGGGTACACACAAATGGGTGGGTAGGACAAGGTCCCATGTCTCTATCTTTCTCCCCTGAGGACCGGTCAAAGCTGACCCTGGTTAAAACCCCAAATTTTCACTCTCCCAACTCACTTATATGGGGGAACTTCAAATGCTCATAACTCCAGAACCCTAAGTCCTAGAGACTCAAGGGTGGTACCGTTGGACTCAGGGTACACACAATTGGGGGGGTAGGACAAGGTCCCATGTCTCTATCTTTCTCCCCTGAGGACCGGTCAAAGCTGACCCTGGTTAAAACCCCAAATTTTCACTCTCCCAACTCACTTATATGGGGGAACTTCAAATGCTCATAACTCCAGAACCCTAAGTCCTAGAGACTCAAGGGTGGTACCGTTGGACTCGGGGTACACACAATTGGGGGGGTAGGACAAGGTCTCATGTTTCTATCTTTCTCCCCTGAGGACCGGTCAAAGCTGACCCTGGTTAAAACCCCAAATTTTCACTCTCCCAACTCACTTATATGGGGGAACTTCAAATGCTCATAACTCCAGAACCCTAAGTCCTAGAGACTCAAGGGTTGTACCGTTGGACTCGGGGTACACACAAATGGGTGGGTAGGACAAGGTCCCATGTCTCTATCTTTCTCCCCTGAGGACCGGTCAAAGCTGACCCTGGTTAAAACACCAAGCCATGTACACTCTCAACAACCCTGAACACCAACTTCAGCTTGACAAAAAGTACCACAAAAAGAGGTGTCCAAACCACTCCTAAGGCTCTGAAACATGCTCCTAAACACTTTCTGGAGGAACACTTTTGGCCTCTCACCCTTAGGCAAATTTTCACTCTCCCAACTCACTTATATGGGGGATCTTCAAATGCTCATAACTCCGGAACCCTAAGTCCTAGAGACTCAAGGGTGGTACCGTTGGACTCGGGGTACACACAAATGGGTGGGTAGGACAAGGTCCCATGTCTCTATCTTTCTCCCCTGAGGACCGGTCAAAGCTGACCCTGGTTAAAACCTCAAATTTTCACTCTCCCAACTCACTTATATGGGGGAACTTCAAATGCTCATAACTCCAGAACCCTAAGTCCTAGAGACTCAAGGGTGGTACCGTTGGACTCGGGGTACACACAAATGGGGGGTTAGGACAAGGTCCCATGTCTCTATCTTTCTCCCCTGAGGACCGGTCAAAGCTGACCCTGGTTAAAACCCCAAATTTTCACTCACCCAACTCAATTATATGGGGGATCTTCAAATGCTGATAACTCCTGAACCCTAAGTTCTAGAGACTCAAGGGTGGTACCGTTGGACTCGGGGTACACACAATTGTGGGGGTAGGACAAGGTCCCATGTCTCTATCTTTCTCCCCTGAGGACCGGTCAAAGCTGACCCTGGTTAAAACCCCAAATTTTCACTCTCCCAACTCACTTATATGGGGGATCTTCAAATGCTCATAACTCCAGAACCTTAAGTCCTAGAGACTCAAGGGTTGTACCGTTGGACTCGGGGTACACACAAATCGGAGGGTAGGACAAGGTCCCATGTCTCTATCTTTCTCCCCTGAGGACCGGTCAAAGCTGACCCTGGTTAAAACACCAAGCCATGTACACTCTCAACAACCCTAAACACCAACTTCAGCTTGACAAAAAGTACCACAAAAAGAGGGGTCCAAACCACTCCTAAGGGTCTGAAACATGCTCCTAAACACTTTCTGGAGGAACGCTTTTGGCCTCTCACCCTTAGGTAAATTTTCACTCTCCCAACTCACTTATATGGGGGATCTTCAAATGCTCATAACTCCGGAACCCTAAGTCCTAGAGACTCAAGGGTGGTACCGTTGGACTCGGGGTACACACAAATGGGAGGGTAGGACAAGGTCCCATGTCTCTATCTTTCTCCCCTGAGAACCGGTCAAAGCTGACCCTGGTTAAAACACCAAGCCATGTACACGCTCAACAACCCTAAACACCAACTTCAGCTTGACAAAAAGTACCACAAAAAGAGGTGTCCAAACCACTCCTAAGGCTCTGAAACATGCTCCTAAACACTTTCTGGAGGAACACTTTTGGCCTCTCACCCTTAGGCAAATTTTCACTCTCCCAACTCACTTATATGGGGGATCTTCAAATGCTCATAACTCCGGAACCCTAAGTCCTAGAGACTCAAGGGTGGTACCGTTGGACTCGGGGTACACACAAATGGGAGGGTAGGACAAGGTCCCATGTCTCTATCTTTCTCCCCTGAGGACCGGTCAAAGCTGACCCTGGTTAAAACACCAAGCCATGTACACTCTCAACAACCCTAAACACCAACTTCAGCTTGACAAAAAGTACCACAAAAAGAGGGGTCCAAACCACTCCTAAGGGTCTGAAACATGCTCCTAAACACTTTCTGGAGGAACACTTTTGGCCTCTCACCCTTAGGCAAATTTTCACTCTCCCAACACACTTATATGGGGGATCTTCAAATGCTCATAACTCTTGAACCCTAAGTCCTAGAGACTCAAGGGTGGTACCGTTGGACTCGGGGTACACACAAATGGGGGGGTTGGACAAGGTCCCATGTCTCTATCTTTCTCCCCTGAGGATCGGTCAAAGCTGACCCTGGTTAAAACACCAAGCCATGTACACTCTCAACAACCCTAAACACCAACTTCAGCTTGACAAAAAGTACCACAAAAAGAGGGGTCCAAACCACTCCTAAGGCTCTGAAACGTGCTCCTAAACACTTTCTGGAGGAACGCTTTTGGCCTCTCACCCTTAGGTAAATTTTCACTCTCCCAACTCACTTATATGGGGGATCTTCAAATGCTCATAACTCCGGAACCCTAAGTCCTAGAGACTCAAGGGTGGTACCGTTGGACTCGGGGTACACACAAATGGGAGGGTAGGACAAGGTCCCATGTCTCTATCTTTCTCCCCTGAGAACCGGTCAAAGCTGACCCTGGTTAAAACACCAAGCCATGTACACGCTCAACAACCCTAAACACCAACTTCAGCTTGACAAAAAGTACCACAAAAAGAGGTGTCCAAACCACTCCTAAGGCTCTGAAACATGCTCCTAAACACTTTCTGGAGGAACACTTTTGGCCTCTCACCCTTAGGCAAATTTTCACTCTCCCAACTCACTTATATGGGGGATCTTCAAATGCTCATAACTCCGGAACCCTAAGTCCTAGAGACTCAAGGGTGGTACCGTTGGACTCGGGGTACACACAAATGGGAGGGTAGGACAAGGTCCCATGTCTCTATCTTTCTCCCCTGAGGACCGGTCAAAGCTGACCCTGGTTAAAACACCAAGCCATGTACACGCTCAACAACCCTAAACACCAACTTCAGCTTGACAAAAAGTACCACAAAAAGAGGTGTCCAAACCACTCCTAAGGCTCTGAAACGTGCTCCTAAACACTTTCTGGAGGAACACTTTTGGCCTCACAGCCTTAGGCAAATTTTCACTCTCCCAACTCACTTAAATGGGGGAACTTCAAATGCTCATAACTCCAGAACCCTAAGTCCTAGAGACTCAAGGGTGGTACCGCTGGACTCGGGGTGCACACAAATGGGGGGGTAGGACAAGGTCCCATGTCTCTATCTTTCTCCCCTGAGGACCGGTCAAAGCTGACCCTGGTTAAAACCCCAAATTTTCACTCTCCCAACTCACTTATATGGGGGAACTTCAAATGCTCATAACTCCAGAACCCTAAGTCCTAGAGACTCAAGGGTGGTACCGTTGGACTCGGGGTACACACAAATGGGGGGTTAGGACAAGGTCCCATGTCTCTATCTTTCTCCCCTGAGGACCGGTCAAAGCTGACCCTGGTTAAAACCCCAAATTTTCACTCACCCAACTCAATTATATGGGGGATCTTCAAATGCTGATAACTCCTGAACCCTAAGTTCTAGAGACTCAAGGGTGGTACCGTTGGACTCGGGGTACACACAATTGTGGGGGTAGGACAAGGTCCCATGTCTCTATCTTTCTCCCCTGAGGACCGGTCAAAGCTGACCCTGGTTAAAACCCCAAATTTTCACTCTCCCAACTCACTTATATGGGGGATCTTCAAATGCTCATAACTCCAGAACCTTAAGTCCTAGAGACTCAAGGGTTGTACCGTTGGACTCGGGGTACACACAAATCGGAGGGTAGGACAAGGTCCCATGTCTCTATCTTTCTCCCCTGAGGACCGGTCAAAGCTGACCCTGGTTAAAACACCAAGCCATGTACACTCTCAACAACCCTAAACACCAACTTCAGCTTGACAAAAAGTACCACAAAAAGAGGGGTCCAAACCACTCCTAAGGGTCTGAAACATGCTCCTAAACACTTTCTGGAGGAACACTTTTGGCCTCTCACCCTTAGGCAAATTTTCACTCTCCCAACACACTTATATGGGGGATCTTCAAATGCTCATAACTCTTGAACCCTAAGTCCTAGAGACTCAAGGGTGGTACCGTTGGACTCGGGGTACACACAAATGGGAGGGTAGGACAAGGTCCCATGTCTCTATCTTTCTCCCCTGAGGACCGGTCAAAGCTGACCCTGGTTAAAACACCAAGCCATGTACACTCTCAACAACCCTAAACACCAACTTCAGCTTGACAAAAAGTACCACAAAAAGAGGGGTCCAAACCACTCCTAAGGCTCTGAAACGTGCTCCTAAACACTCTCACCCTTAGGCAAATTTTCACTCTCCCAACACACTTACATGGGGGATCTTCAAATGCTCATAACTCTGGAACCCTAAGTCCTAGAGACTCAAGGGTGGTACCGTTGGACTCGGGGTACACACAAATGGGAGGGTAGGACAAGGTCCCATGTCTCTATCTTTCTCCCCTGAGGACCGGTCAAAGCTGACCCTGGTTAAAACCCCAAATTTTCACTCTCCCAACTCACTTATATGGGGGATCTTCAAATGCTCATAACTCCAGAACCCTAAGTCCTAGAGACTCAAGGGTTGTACCGTTGGACTCGGGGTACACACAAATGGGGGGTTAGGACAAGGTCCCATGTCTCTATCTTTCTCCCCTGAGGACCGGTCAAAGCTGACCCTGGTTAAAACCCCAAATTTTCACTCACCCAACTCAATTATATGGGGGATCTTCAAATGCTGATAACTCCTGAACCCTAAGTTCTAGAGACTCAAGGGTGGTACCGTTGGACTCGGGGTGCACACAAATGGGGGGGTAGGACAAGGTCCCATGTCTCTATCTTTCTCCATTGAGGATCGGTCAAAACTGACTGGTTAAAACCCCAAATTTTCACTCTCCCAACTCACTTATATGGGGGAACTTCAAATGCTCATAACTCCGGAACCCTAAGTCCTAGAGACTCAAGGGTGGTACCGTTGGACTCGGGGTGCACACAAATGGGGGGGTAGGACAAGGCCCCATGTCTCTATCTTGCTCCGCTGAGGATCGGTCAAAACTGACCGTAGTCAAAACTCCAAGCCCTGTACACTCTTAACAACCGTGAACACCAACTTCAACTTGACAAAAAGTACCACAAAAAGGGGGGTCCAAACCACTCCTAGGGCTCTGAAATGTGTTCCTAAACACTTTCTGGGGGAACACTTTTGGCCTTTCACACTTAGGCAGATTTTCGCTCTCCCAACTCACTTATATGGGGGAACTTCAAATGCTCATAACTCCAGAACCCTAAGTCCTAGAGACTCAAGGGTGGTACCGTTGGACTCGGGGTGCACACAAATGGGGGGGTAGGACAAGGTCCCATGTCTCTATCTTTCTCCATTGAGGATCGGTCAAAACTGACTGGTTAAAACCCCAAATTTTCACTCTCCCAACTCACTTATATGGGGGAACTTCAAATGCTCATAACTCCGGAACCCTAAGTCCTAGAGACTCAAGGGTGGTACCGTTGGACTCGGGGTGCACACAAATGGGGGGGTAGGACAAGGCCCCATGTCTCTATCTTGCTCCGCTGAGGATCGGTCAAAACTGACCGTAGTCAAAACTCCAAGCCCTGTACACTCTTAACAACCGTGAACACCAACTTCAACTTGACAAAAAGTACCACAAAAAGGGGGGTCCAAACCACTCCTAGGGCTCTGAAATGTGTTCCTAAACACTTTCTGGGGGAACACTTTTGGCCTTTCACACTTAGGCAGATTTTCGCTCTCCCAACTCACTTATATGGGGGAACTTCAAATGCTCATAACTCCAGAACCCTAAGTCCTAGAGACTCAAGGGTGGTACCGTTGGACTCGGGGTGCACACAAATGGGGGGGTAAGACAAGGTCCCATGTCTCTATATTGCTCCGCTGAGGATCGGTCAAAACTGACCCTGGTTAAATCCCAAATTTTCACTCTCCCAACTCACTAATATGGGGGAACTTCAAATGCTCATAACTCCGGAACCCTAAGACCTAGAGACTCAAGGGTGGTACCGTTGGACTCGGGGTGCACACAAATGGGGGGGTAGGACAAGGTCCCATGTCTCTATATTGCTCCGCTGAGGATCGGTCAAAACTGACCCTGGTTAAATCCCAAATTTTCACTCTCCCAACTCACTTATATGGGGGAACTTCAAATGCTCATAACTCCGGAACCCTAAGACCTAGAGACTGTGCCCTGGTGACTGCAACATTACAGCTTTGCACAGGATTCAACAAATCAAAGAGCACCGGCAGGTCATCCCCCAAAACCACTGGAAAAGGCAAGTTATCTGTAACCCCCACATTTAGCAGATAGCTCTGTCCTTGCACTTCCACATAAACATCTGCCGTGGGATAAGACTTCTCATCACCATGTACACAGGAAATGGGGATTGTCTCAAGAGTGCAGATGGTATTAGCTGGCACATATTTTCTGTATACAAGAGTCTGAGTACTGCCTGTATCAATCAGGGCTCTGAGGTTTTCTCCATTTATCTTTACATCCGTCGTTTTCATGGATTGGTTACCCTGAGGCTTAATGTCAACACTTTGTCGTGGTACAAAACACATTTGAGTGAGCTTAGCTGGATTCTTTGGGCACATTGGTTTAATATGGCCTTCGTGTCCACACAGATAACAAATGGGTGTTTGGCTAGAAGCCCTTCAATCAATAGCACCTGTTGGACTGGGTTTGCCAGTCAGGAGTGGAATGAGTCGGAAAACCCAGTCAGATCTTGGCCACTGACATGCTGCTGCAATCCTTTCAAATGCAATGAGAAAGTGTTCAACATCATCATTTTCTGTTAATTTTTCTAGTCTGGGTTCGTGAGATAATTGAACCTGGCTTGATGGATTATTGGCAGAGTAGTTGGGCTCCGATGAGCCTGCAGCTTGGGCCTGCTGGAAATCGTTACCTGAATCAGGAGTCTCCAAAGGGTGTGACACTGTTGAAGTGAGCTCTGGCACTGGAGTCGTACGAGCCTGTACTTCCTGCTGTAAAAGTCTGAACCGATTTTGAAGTGCTTCAAACCGTTGCTCCTGCCGTGTAACTTCCTCCTTTCGTTCCATCTCCCGGGCCTCCTGCAACTCTTCCTCCCCGGTGCATGCCTTCACAAAATGGAGGGGAAGACAAAAAAGTAAAAAAAAAATGCCTGTGTCCTCAACTGGCTGATCCCACCGCTGCCACCAAATGTAAGGGACCAAGCTGGCAAGCACGAGGACCACAGATGAATTTCTTCAAAAAGAGGGTTTTATTTACCCCAAAAAAGATGCAAAGAAATATTTTAACCAAAATATAACAAACTTGGATCCCTAAAAGAGCTCAACCTAACAGAACTATACTGAAAGAAATACAAAGTCAAGTAACTGAACAGACCAACTGACAAACAGAAGACAAACAGACCTACACACTGAAAAACAAAGGACACATGTATAATGGTTGATAAGGCCATTATCCTAACAAAAAGGGGATTTACAAACAACAAACACGACAACAATAAACAAAACCAGACAATCAGCCTGTCAGTAATGAATATCTTTAACTACTAACTAAACAATCCAAAACAACAACTAACAGTCTAAAGAAATAATCAACTATACAAACTAAATCCCTAATTTCCCCCCATGATGTGGCATCCACTTGGTCCAGCCCAATATGGCCGCTCCCTCCATATAATGGCTGCACTTCTATGGGCAGCCCCTTTTGGACCCAGCCTCACAGGACACCACTCAGCAACACCAGTGGCACCAGCAGCAAAAGCACTCTCTGCACTAGTAACTCAAACAAACCAAAAATAGAATGAACCATTTAAACAAAGAGTTGACTGTACAAAATTTAACTAAATGGGCGCACTACAAATAGAACCAATTGTACTGTCAAAGGATGAATAAAATGTGTGTACTGTATTAACAAATCCCATGTGTTCATTTACTGTGTAAGTGCAGAGGATACCGACATTGCCATGTGTTGTTGTGGTCACAGGTGTGGCCATCACACAACCCTAAACACCAACTTAAGCTTGACAAAAAGTACCACAAAAAGGGGGGTCCAAACCACTCCTAAGGCTCTGAAACGTGCTCCTAAATACTTTTTGGGGGAACACTTTTGGCCTCTCACACTTAGGCGAGTGAAAGTTTCACTCTCCAAACTCACTTATATAGGGGAACTTAAAATGCTCGTAACTCCGGCACCCTAAGGCCTAGAGATTCAAGGGGCCCTGTACACTCTTAACAACCGTTAACACCAACTTCAGCTTGACAAAAAATACCACAAAAAGGGGGGTCCAAACCACTAATAAGGCTCTGAAACGTGCTCCTAAACACTTTCTGGGGGAACACTTTTGGCCTATTTTTGGCAAATTTTCACTCTCCCAACTCACTTATATGGGGGAACTTCAAATGCTCATAACTCCGGAAACCTGAGTCCTAGAGACTCAAGGGTGGTACCGCTGGACTTGGGGTACACACAAATGGGGGGTAGGACGAGGTCCCATGTCTCTATCTTGCTCCCCTGAGGATCAGTCAAAACTGACCCTGGTTAAAATTCCAAGCCCTGTACACTCTTAACAACCGTAAACACCAACTTCAGCTTGACAAAAAGTACCACAAAAGGGGGGGTCCAAACCACTCCTAGGGCTCTGAAACATGCACCTAAACACTTTCTGGGGGAACGCTTTTATCCTCTCACACTTATATTGGGGAAGTTCAAATGCTCATAACTCCGGCACCCTCAGTCCTATAGACTCAAGGGTGGTACCGTAGGACTCGGGGTACACGCAAATGGGGGGTAGGACAAGGTCCCATGTCTCTATCTTGCTCGCCTGAGGATCGGTCAAAACTGAACCTGGTTAAAACTCCAAATTTTCACTCTCCCAACTCACTTATATGGGGGAACTTCAAATGCTCATAACTCCAGAACCCTAAGTCCTAGAGACTCAAGGGTTGTACCGTTGGACTCGGGGTACACACAAATGGGTGGGTAGGACAAGGTCCCATGTCTCTATCTTTCTCCCCTGAGGACCGGTCAAAGCTGACCCTGGTTAAAACACCAAGCCATGTACACTCTCAACAACCCTGAACACCAACTTCAGCTTGACAAAAAGTACCACAAAAAGAGGTGTCCAAACCACTCCTAAGGCTCTGAAACATGCTCCTAAACACTTTCTGGAGGAACACTTTTGGCCTCTCACCCTTAGGCAAATTTTCACTCTCCCAACTCACTTATATGGGGGATCTTCAAATGCTCATAACTCCGGAACCCTAAGTCCTAGAGACTCAAGGGTGGTACCGTTGGACTCGGGGTACACACAAATGGGTGGGTAGGACAAGGTCCCATGTCTCTATCTTTCTCCCCTGAGGACCGGTCAAAGCTGACCCTGGTTAAAACCTCAAATTTTCACTCTCCCAACTCACTTATATGGGGGAACTTCAAATGCTCATAACTCCAGAACCCTAAGTCCTAGAGACTCAAGGGTGGTACCGTTGGACTCGGGGTACACACAAATGGGGGGTTAGGACAAGGTCCCATGTCTCTATCTTTCTCCCCTGAGGACCGGTCAAAGCTGACCCTGGTTAAAACCCCAAATTTTCACTCACCCAACTCAATTATATGGGGGATCTTCAAATGCTGATAACTCCTGAACCCTAAGTTCTAGAGACTCAAGGGTGGTACCGTTGGACTCGGGGTACACACAATTGTGGGGGTAGGACAAGGTCCCATGTCTCTATCTTTCTCCCCTGAGGACCGGTCAAAGCTGACCCTGGTTAAAACCCCAAATTTTCACTCTCCCAACTCACTTATATGGGGGATCTTCAAATGCTCATAACTCCAGAACCTTAAGTCCTAGAGACTCAAGGGTTGTACCGTTGGACTCGGGGTACACACAAATCGGAGGGTAGGACAAGGTCCCATGTCTCTATCTTTCTCCCCTGAGGACCGGTCAAAGCTGACCCTGGTTAAAACACCAAGCCATGTACACTCTCAACAACCCTAAACACCAACTTCAGCTTGACAAAAAGTACCACAAAAAGAGGGGTCCAAACCACTCCTAAGGGTCTGAAACATGCTCCTAAACACTTTCTGGAGGAACGCTTTTGGCCTCTCACCCTTAGGTAAATTTTCACTCTCCCAACTCACTTATATGGGGGATCTTCAAATGCTCATAACTCCGGAACCCTAAGTCCTAGAGACTCAAGGGTGGTACCGTTGGACTCGGGGTACACACAAATGGGAGGGTAGGACAAGGTCCCATGTCTCTATCTTTCTCCCCTGAGAACCGGTCAAAGCTGACCCTGGTTAAAACACCAAGCCATGTACACGCTCAACAACCCTAAACACCAACTTCAGCTTGACAAAAAGTACCACAAAAAGAGGTGTCCAAACCACTCCTAAGGCTCTGAAACATGCTCCTAAACACTTTCTGGAGGAACACTTTTGGCCTCTCACCCTTAGGCAAATTTTCACTCTCCCAACTCACTTATATGGGGGATCTTCAAATGCTCATAACTCCGGAACCCTAAGTCCTAGAGACTCAAGGGTGGTACCGTTGGACTCGGGGTACACACAAATGGGAGGGTAGGACAAGGTCCCATGTCTCTATCTTTCTCCCCTGAGGACCGGTCAAAGCTGACCCTGGTTAAAACACCAAGCCATGTACACTCTCAACAACCCTAAACACCAACTTCAGCTTGACAAAAAGTACCACAAAAAGAGGGGTCCAAACCACTCCTAAGGGTCTGAAACATGCTCCTAAACACTTTCTGGAGGAACACTTTTGGCCTCTCACCCTTAGGCAAATTTTCACTCTCCCAACACACTTATATGGGGGATCTTCAAATGCTCATAACTCTTGAACCCTAAGTCCTAGAGACTCAAGGGTGGTACCGTTGGACTCGGGGTACACACAAATGGGGGGGTTGGACAAGGTCCCATGTCTCTATCTTTCTCCCCTGAGGATCGGTCAAAGCTGACCCTGGTTAAAACACCAAGCCATGTACACTCTCAACAACCCTAAACACCAACTTCAGCTTGACAAAAAGTACCACAAAAAGAGGGGTCCAAACCACTCCTAAGGCTCTGAAACGTGCTCCTAAACACTTTCTGGAGGAACGCTTTTGGCCTCTCACCCTTAGGTAAATTTTCACTCTCCCAACTCACTTATATGGGGGATCTTCAAATGCTCATAACTCCGGAACCCTAAGTCCTAGAGACTCAAGGGTGGTACCGTTGGACTCGGGGTACACACAAATGGGAGGGTAGGACAAGGTCCCATGTCTCTATCTTTCTCCCCTGAGAACCGGTCAAAGCTGACCCTGGTTAAAACACCAAGCCATGTACACGCTCAACAACCCTAAACACCAACTTCAGCTTGACAAAAAGTACCACAAAAAGAGGTGTCCAAACCACTCCTAAGGCTCTGAAACATGCTCCTAAACACTTTCTGGAGGAACACTTTTGGCCTCTCACCCTTAGGCAAATTTTCACTCTCCCAACTCACTTATATGGGGGATCTTCAAATGCTCATAACTCCGGAACCCTAAGTCCTAGAGACTCAAGGGTGGTACCGTTGGACTCGGGGTACACACAAATGGGAGGGTAGGACAAGGTCCCATGTCTCTATCTTTCTCCCCTGAGGACCGGTCAAAGCTGACCCTGGTTAAAACACCAAGCCATGTACACGCTCAACAACCCTAAACACCAACTTCAGCTTGACAAAAAGTACCACAAAAAGAGGTGTCCAAACCACTCCTAAGGCTCTGAAACGTGCTCCTAAACACTTTCTGGAGGAACACTTTTGGCCTCACAGCCTTAGGCAAATTTTCACTCTCCCAACTCACTTAAATGGGGGAACTTCAAATGCTCATAACTCCAGAACCCTAAGTCCTAGAGACTCAAGGGTGGTACCGCTGGACTCGGGGTGCACACAAATGGGGGGGTAGGACAAGGTCCCATGTCTCTATCTTTCTCCCCTGAGGACCGGTCAAAGCTGACCCTGGTTAAAACCCCAAATTTTCACTCTCCCAACTCACTTATATGGGGGAACTTCAAATGCTCATAACTCCAGAACCCTAAGTCCTAGAGACTCAAGGGTGGTACCGTTGGACTCGGGGTACACACAAATGGGGGGTTAGGACAAGGTCCCATGTCTCTATCTTTCTCCCCTGAGGACCGGTCAAAGCTGACCCTGGTTAAAACCCCAAATTTTCACTCACCCAACTCAATTATATGGGGGATCTTCAAATGCTGATAACTCCTGAACCCTAAGTTCTAGAGACTCAAGGGTGGTACCGTTGGACTCGGGGTACACACAATTGTGGGGGTAGGACAAGGTCCCATGTCTCTATCTTTCTCCCCTGAGGACCGGTCAAAGCTGACCCTGGTTAAAACCCCAAATTTTCACTCTCCCAACTCACTTATATGGGGGATCTTCAAATGCTCATAACTCCAGAACCTTAAGTCCTAGAGACTCAAGGGTTGTACCGTTGGACTCGGGGTACACACAAATCGGAGGGTAGGACAAGGTCCCATGTCTCTATCTTTCTCCCCTGAGGACCGGTCAAAGCTGACCCTGGTTAAAACACCAAGCCATGTACACTCTCAACAACCCTAAACACCAACTTCAGCTTGACAAAAAGTACCACAAAAAGAGGGGTCCAAACCACTCCTAAGGGTCTGAAACATGCTCCTAAACACTTTCTGGAGGAACACTTTTGGCCTCTCACCCTTAGGCAAATTTTCACTCTCCCAACACACTTATATGGGGGATCTTCAAATGCTCATAACTCTTGAACCCTAAGTCCTAGAGACTCAAGGGTGGTACCGTTGGACTCGGGGTACACACAAATGGGAGGGTAGGACAAGGTCCCATGTCTCTATCTTTCTCCCCTGAGGACCGGTCAAAGCTGACCCTGGTTAAAACACCAAGCCATGTACACTCTCAACAACCCTAAACACCAACTTCAGCTTGACAAAAAGTACCACAAAAAGAGGGGTCCAAACCACTCCTAAGGCTCTGAAACGTGCTCCTAAACACTCTCACCCTTAGGCAAATTTTCACTCTCCCAACACACTTACATGGGGGATCTTCAAATGCTCATAACTCTGGAACCCTAAGTCCTAGAGACTCAAGGGTGGTACCGTTGGACTCGGGGTACACACAAATGGGAGGGTAGGACAAGGTCCCATGTCTCTATCTTTCTCCCCTGAGGACCGGTCAAAGCTGACCCTGGTTAAAACCCCAAATTTTCACTCTCCCAACTCACTTATATGGGGGATCTTCAAATGCTCATAACTCCAGAACCCTAAGTCCTAGAGACTCAAGGGTTGTACCGTTGGACTCGGGGTACACACAAATGGGGGGTTAGGACAAGGTCCCATGTCTCTATCTTTCTCCCCTGAGGACCGGTCAAAGCTGACCCTGGTTAAAACCCCAAATTTTCACTCACCCAACTCAATTATATGGGGGATCTTCAAATGCTGATAACTCCTGAACCCTAAGTTCTAGAGACTCAAGGGTGGTACCGTTGGACTCGGGGTGCACACAAATGGGGGGGTAGGACAAGGTCCCATGTCTCTATCTTTCTCCATTGAGGATCGGTCAAAACTGACTGGTTAAAACCCCAAATTTTCACTCTCCCAACTCACTTATATGGGGGAACTTCAAATGCTCATAACTCCGGAACCCTAAGTCCTAGAGACTCAAGGGTGGTACCGTTGGACTCGGGGTGCACACAAATGGGGGGGTAGGACAAGGCCCCATGTCTCTATCTTGCTCCGCTGAGGATCGGTCAAAACTGACCGTAGTCAAAACTCCAAGCCCTGTACACTCTTAACAACCGTGAACACCAACTTCAACTTGACAAAAAGTACCACAAAAAGGGGGGTCCAAACCACTCCTAGGGCTCTGAAATGTGTTCCTAAACACTTTCTGGGGGAACACTTTTGGCCTTTCACACTTAGGCAGATTTTCGCTCTCCCAACTCACTTATATGGGGGAACTTCAAATGCTCATAACTCCAGAACCCTAAGTCCTAGAGACTCAAGGGTGGTACCGTTGGACTCGGGGTGCACACAAATGGGGGGGTAGGACAAGGTCCCATGTCTCTATCTTTCTCCATTGAGGATCGGTCAAAACTGACTGGTTAAAACCCCAAATTTTCACTCTCCCAACTCACTTATATGGGGGAACTTCAAATGCTCATAACTCCGGAACCCTAAGTCCTAGAGACTCAAGGGTGGTACCGTTGGACTCGGGGTGCACACAAATGGGGGGGTAGGACAAGGCCCCATGTCTCTATCTTGCTCCGCTGAGGATCGGTCAAAACTGACCGTAGTCAAAACTCCAAGCCCTGTACACTCTTAACAACCGTGAACACCAACTTCAACTTGACAAAAAGTACCACAAAAAGGGGGGTCCAAACCACTCCTAGGGCTCTGAAATGTGTTCCTAAACACTTTCTGGGGGAACACTTTTGGCCTTTCACACTTAGGCAGATTTTCGCTCTCCCAACTCACTTATATGGGGGAACTTCAAATGCTCATAACTCCAGAACCCTAAGTCCTAGAGACTCAAGGGTGGTACCGTTGGACTCGGGGTGCACACAAATGGGGGGGTAAGACAAGGTCCCATGTCTCTATATTGCTCCGCTGAGGATCGGTCAAAACTGACCCTGGTTAAATCCCAAATTTTCACTCTCCCAACTCACTAATATGGGGGAACTTCAAATGCTCATAACTCCGGAACCCTAAGACCTAGAGACTCAAGGGTGGTACCGTTGGACTCGGGGTGCACACAAATGGGGGGGTAGGACAAGGTCCCATGTCTCTATATTGCTCCGCTGAGGATCGGTCAAAACTGACCCTGGTTAAATCCCAAATTTTCACTCTCCCAACTCACTTATATGGGGGAACTTCAAATGCTCATAACTCCGGAACCCTAAGACCTAGAGACTGTGCCCTGGTGACTGCAACATTACAGCTTTGCACAGGATTCAACAAATCAAAGAGCACCGGCAGGTCATCCCCCAAAACCACTGGAAAAGGCAAGTTATCTGTAACCCCCACATTTAGCAGATAGCTCTGTCCTTGCACTTCCACATAAACATCTGCCGTGGGATAAGACTTCTCATCACCATGTACACAGGAAATGGGGATTGTCTCAAGAGTGCAGATGGTATTAGCTGGCACATATTTTCTGTATACAAGAGTCTGAGTACTGCCTGTATCAATCAGGGCTCTGAGGTTTTCTCCATTTATCTTTACATCCGTCGTTTTCATGGATTGGTTACCCTGAGGCTTAATGTCAACACTTTGTCGTGGTACAAAACACATTTGAGTGAGCTTAGCTGGATTCTTTGGGCACATTGGTTTAATATGGCCTTCGTGTCCACACAGATAACAAATGGGTGTTTGGCTAGAAGCCCTTCAATCAATAGCACCTGTTGGACTGGGTTTGCCAGTCAGGAGTGGAATGAGTCGGAAAACCCAGTCAGATCTTGGCCACTGACATGCTGCTGCAATCCTTTCAAATGCAATGAGAAAGTGTTCAACATCATCATTTTCTGTTAATTTTTCTAGTCTGGGTTCGTGAGATAATTGAACCTGGCTTGATGGATTATTGGCAGAGTAGTTGGGCTCCGATGAGCCTGCAGCTTGGGCCTGCTGGAAATCGTTACCTGAATCAGGAGTCTCCAAAGGGTGTGACACTGTTGAAGTGAGCTCTGGCACTGGAGTCGTACGAGCCTGTACTTCCTGCTGTAAAAGTCTGAACCGATTTTGAAGTGCTTCAAACCGTTGCTCCTGCCGTGTAACTTCCTCCTTTCGTTCCATCTCCCGGGCCTCCTGCAACTCTTCCTCCCCGGTGCATGCCTTCACAAAATGGAGGGGAAGACAAAAAAGTAAAAAAAAAATGCCTGTGTCCTCAACTGGCTGATCCCACCGCTGCCACCAAATGTAAGGGACCAAGCTGGCAAGCACGAGGACCACAGATGAATTTCTTCAAAAAGAGGGTTTTATTTACCCCAAAAAAGATGCAAAGAAATATTTTAACCAAAATATAACAAACTTGGATCCCTAAAAGAGCTCAACCTAACAGAACTATACTGAAAGAAATACAAAGTCAAGTAACTGAACAGACCAACTGACAAACAGAAGACAAACAGACCTACACACTGAAAAACAAAGGACACATGTATAATGGTTGATAAGGCCATTATCCTAACAAAAAGGGGATTTACAAACAACAAACACGACAACAATAAACAAAACCAGACAATCAGCCTGTCAGTAATGAATATCTTTAACTACTAACTAAACAATCCAAAACAACAACTAACAGTCTAAAGAAATAATCAACTATACAAACTAAATCCCTAATTTCCCCCCATGATGTGGCATCCACTTGGTCCAGCCCAATATGGCCGCTCCCTCCATATAATGGCTGCACTTCTATGGGCAGCCCCTTTTGGACCCAGCCTCACAGGACACCACTCAGCAACACCAGTGGCACCAGCAGCAAAAGCACTCTCTGCACTAGTAACTCAAACAAACCAAAAATAGAATGAACCATTTAAACAAAGAGTTGACTGTACAAAATTTAACTAAATGGGCGCACTACAAATAGAACCAATTGTACTGTCAAAGGATGAATAAAATGTGTGTACTGTATTAACAAATCCCATGTGTTCATTTACTGTGTAAGTGCAGAGGATACCGACATTGCCATGTGTTGTTGTGGTCACAGGTGTGGCCATCACACAACCCTAAACACCAACTTAAGCTTGACAAAAAGTACCACAAAAAGGGGGGTCCAAACCACTCCTAAGGCTCTGAAACGTGCTCCTAAATACTTTTTGGGGGAACACTTTTGGCCTCTCACACTTAGGCGAGTGAAAGTTTCACTCTCCAAACTCACTTATATAGGGGAACTTAAAATGCTCGTAACTCCGGCACCCTAAGGCCTAGAGATTCAAGGGGCCCTGTACACTCTTAACAACCGTTAACACCAACTTCAGCTTGACAAAAAATACCACAAAAAGGGGGGTCCAAACCACTAATAAGGCTCTGAAACGTGCTCCTAAACACTTTCTGGGGGAACACTTTTGGCCTATTTTTGGCAAATTTTCACTCTCCCAACTCACTTATATGGGGGAACTTCAAATGCTCATAACTCCGGAAACCTGAGTCCTAGAGACTCAAGGGTGGTACCGCTGGACTTGGGGTACACACAAATGGGGGGTAGGACGAGGTCCCATGTCTCTATCTTGCTCCCCTGAGGATCAGTCAAAACTGACCCTGGTTAAAATTCCAAGCCCTGTACACTCTTAACAACCGTAAACACCAACTTCAGCTTGACAAAAAGTACCACAAAAGGGGGGGTCCAAACCACTCCTAGGGCTCTGAAACATGCACCTAAACACTTTCTGGGGGAACGCTTTTATCCTCTCACACTTATATTGGGGAAGTTCAAATGCTCATAACTCCGGCACCCTCAGTCCTATAGACTCAAGGGTGGTACCGTAGGACTCGGGGTACACGCAAATGGGGGGTAGGACAAGGTCCCATGTCTCTATCTTGCTCGCCTGAGGATCGGTCAAAACTGAACCTGGTTAAAACTCCAAGCCATGTACACTCTTAACAACCGTAAACACCAACTTCAGCTACACAAAAAGTACCACAAAAAGGGGGGTCGAAACAACTCCCATTTTTATGACATTTTGAGGCCTTACTATACTATGACCGTTTTTTGGCCCATTTTGAAGCCTTACTATACTATGACCTTTTTTTTTTTTTGCCCATTTTGAGGCCATACTATTTAATTTACTATCAATAATAATGTAAAAATATGTAAAGAATTAATTACTAATGTATTTTTTATTTATATATAAATAATCTTCATTTACTCCACATAAAAAATAAATAATAAAAAATACAAAAAATTATTTAAAATTCAAATTTTAACAATATTAAACTTTCAGCTTTTTTCTTTTAAACAAGCAATTCTCAGGTGCCTGTGCAGGTTGTTTGTAGAGCCAGCTCTATATGAAATTCTTTTCTTGCAGACACTACACTCTGCCCTTGTATTATCAGTATAACTGAAATGGTTCCAGATTTTGTTTCTTTCCTTGGTGTCACTCATTTAACTATACCGTTCTAATGCGTCGATGTTGTCTTTTATTGTAGCCCCTAGCTCTCTATCTCTCTGCCCCTCCTGATCTCCTGTTCATGTGCTACTGCTGCTGCAAGTGTAACTACCGCCCCCCTATTTAGTTATTTTTGTAGTTACAGTGGGATTTTGAATATGAAGAGTAATGTCTAGTGGAAATACAAGGAGTCCTGTGACAACAGGAGCTGTAACAGGAGTAACCCAAGGAATTGTAAAATTAACTTGCTCCTCAACAGCCTATATCAACTTGACTGTGACCTTTGACTGACATAACTTTTTCATGTTAAATAACAGCTTGTTTGTTTTAAACCATGCTGGTTCCATTTTTCCTGACCTTATTTTTTAACTGACAGAAGTACAGCTACATTGTTTTAGACAGACTCAAAAAAAATGTGTATCTGTCCTTTAATGTCAGAGGAACATACTCCAATATGTTTTGCCTGGACACTGTTTAAAATGACAGCACACTGAGAGTGAGCTGCCACAGTCAGTAGGTCAAAAGATCAGTTACAGCTCTGGTTTTCAGAAGCTAATGGCCATTGGTGTACTGTTCAAATGAATCATAAAATTAACATACACTGCATTCTGTCTCTCTTTGTATCTTCTCCTTTCCATGTGTGCAGCAGTGGACAGCCATGTGAGAAGCACCTGCATGTGATTGGATACACAGACACCAACTTCAACAGTGGAGCCCCTCCTCCCCAGCCTAGAGATCTGGACCCATCCTGCTCTCTCTTCCAGTGTTATATTACCAAGGAGGGTCAGGTTAGCTCCAGACCCCTGTGGATGTCAGCTGGTGGTGTGGGTGGAGGAGCATCAGGAGGCTCCAACAGGAGGCCAGCCTGGAGGTGGGGGACGGTTTGCTCCTCCAGGAGCTGGAAGTGGCAGCTAACAGGAGGGAGAAAGAAGCGATCCTGCTGGCCCACTTCAGCATCCCTAACTGTGTGAGCTCTGAGCAGAGCTCAACGGTAGGAGAGGGTGACCTGCTGCTGGGAGAGCCAGAGCTGCCAATCATTCTAGATGGGCGGGACGAGAGTGGCAGGAAACACCAATAACCACAATGATTTCACATAGAGTTGGAGAGCTGAGAGCAGCTGCTCATCAGATGGGATAACTTAGCAGACACCATTGGTTTGATTCCAACTTAACATGGATAATATGCTGAACCACTTTGTGACTAAACACAGGAAAAGAAGACGTTTAGTTCACTGAGATCAAAGAATTTTAAATGACTTATAGGTTACTTTTTATAGTTTTAGGAAATAGATTGGGTATCAAACTGGTTCCTGATAAAGGAGCTTGTTTTGACTGACTGACACTGTCCCCCATGGAGGAATTTCCTAATAAATTCCTGATAATCGTTGTGACCCCTGAGCTTTTAGTCTCACCAGTTCCTCCTGGAGGAACCCGAGACATTCCCAGGACAGAGGTGTAGTTTTTTCTGTCGATTCTGGTTCTAACCATGGGGTCACCTACTGAATGGATGTGCCCAGAAAACCTCAAAGGGAACAGACCCAGAAGGCATGTCCCATGCCAGACATATGTCCTCTGCTGCAGCAGTAACAGGCGCAACTGTTAAGCACCTTAAAGAAAGTTGCAGTTGTTTAATAAATGTTCCCTGTGTCCTAAATCACTGCACTGATGTTATAAATCCTCTGCGTTAAGATTAAGGGGAATCTGGGGATTAAACTGCTTAAACAGTTTACACTGTCAGGACTGAGGTTCTGAGATTAACTGAATACAATAAATCATAGTTAGACGACACTTGAAAAAAAAAAAACCTTTATTTTCACTACACCTTAAATAAGTTTCAATAATTTAAATAAAAAAGTAGCTTTTGTATATTTATTAAGACAATCTGTTTTTTTTTCCTTACGGAGCCACAGCTTCAAATGTTTCTGCAGCTTGTAGCCTTATGTCTGTTTGTTATGTAAACATGAATTATTGCTAATGTTGAGTCTGCAACTGGTCTGGAACAGAAAGAAATGTCCATTGACACTGCCTGTCAAAGGAGAGTCCTTTCACCTGAACCAAGTCTCAGGCTGAGACACTGAGTATTGCTTTTGTTGTCTTTAGCTAGAGTGCACAAGTTTTCACTGGCTTCTACGAGTCAGATCTAACTGAGGGAGGGCTGTGATGGGGGTGGGGGGTCAGGAGTGGGAAGCACCACTCCTTGTCTTTGAAGGTGTCTCACGATGTCCAGGATGGAATCGAGCTCCACACGGAAAGCCTCCAGCTCTCTGCTCTTTTCCTGAGCCAGATGCTTCCAGTGCTCCACCTCTGACTGCTGATTAGCCTCCAGCACCTGCCATGACCCACTAATCACCTGCAGGCACAGTTACTGAGGTAAGATGGTGGGGAGTAGGCTTGGTACTTTCAACACCATGTGACATTTCCAGGAGCAAGCGATGAGCAAATTGGTGGATTTAATTTTCATTTGATAAGCAAATGTATGGCAGCCTGTTTGTAAAACACTGTGAAAAACCAGGCAGGTTATGGGAAGCTCTGTGTCATAGCTTGTTGAGTTTCTGTAGAGAAAAAGCTCCAAAACGGCCCCAAAAAGCACCTAAAAAATGACTTTTCATAAAGCAGCAAGCAATTACAGGGTAAAGGTAAAGGTGTGTGGCCTGGGTACCTGCTTCAGCTCCTTCTCTCTGTGCTGGTGTCTGAGCTCCATGTTGAGGATCTTCCTCTCCAGGCCACAAAGGAGTTTCACCTCAGGGCTCTGAGCTTCTTTAGCTTCCTTCAGCTCTTTCAGCAGTCTGGTCAGCTATACACAAGGTGGAAACAGTGACTTCATGTTAAAATGATAAGAAAAAAAAATACAAACCAAAATAATTAACTTTTCCCTCTTGGATCGAATGAAACATGATAATTCAGTGCAACAGATACACACTTATTTTGAAATAGAGACAGAGCACACATTATCCACTAACTGTAATCTAAATGCTGACCCTCTAACATTGTCCATTGCCATTTCTCCTCCTCTCCTCCATTCCTAGCTGTCCTATCTTCAGGGAGTTTTTTCTCGCCACTGTCGCCTTAAGTGCTTGCTCTGAGGTCAGACTCTGGGTCTCTGTAAAGAGCTTTGAGACAATTTTGATTGTGGAAGGAGCTATATAAATAAAATTGAATTGAATTGAAAACCTCAGGAACACCCATATCTGCAAATGCACTGGGTCCAAGTGTGAAGAGGTGTGGAAACACATTGCAGCTTTGAGTTACAGACTACAAACCAAAATAGCAAATGTTTGGAAATATTGATTCTGAACGATCTTTCTACTTTAGACCTCTGTAGAAAAGAATATTCCCAGCTGGTGCTACAGCTGCTAAAATATGCTGCTAATACACTCAAACTCCCCCATTCCCTCACATTTTCTTTTTCTTACTTTACTTTCATTTAAATATGTTGCACATAGTGTTGTCATTTCATAAGCGCATTCTGATGTGTATCTGGTGCTTGGAGTCTACAGATTTTATTTTGCTAGAACATGTTTTTTTGTGTGAACCATCCCCAACTCTCCACCTCCTGCTCACCTGCTTCTGCAAAGCGTTCTCTCGGGTCCTGGATATTGCCAGTGCCTCTTTAGTTCCCTGCAGCTCTTTTAGTTGGTCTTGCAAATGTCTCATCATTATCTGCAGGTACATGTAAAGTTTAAAGCAACAGAAACATGTTCAGGATTTCCTGATGTGGAAATGAGCCTGGTTGGTTAGTGATCCTCTGCTGTACCTCCTGAGTGTTGAGCTGATTGGCCTGTTCAGCAACCTTTGAGGACGAGTGCTCCAGGGCGTGGGTGATACGCAGCTGGTCTAACTCCCTGAGGTGCTCGGCCTTCATAGAGGACAGCTGCTCTGCAGATTGCTCCTTCAGCCTAAAAGACCACATTATATCCTGATGTCCACTCACACTGATGCTCTGCAGGAAAAACATCTATGTGTTTGCACAGAAGCTCATACCTGCAGAGCTCCTCCTTGGCTTGCGCAGCCTCAGCCTTTAACGCCTCCTTCTCCTGCTCACTCTGCAGCTGCAGCAGCTCCAGGCGCTGCCTCAGAGCCTCGCTCTCCTGCAGAACCTCAGAGATGTGACTCCCTGTCAAAGGGACACAACATTAAAATGAAATACCCAAATATCTTATATCTCATTCAGCTGTTTAGTCATTCTGCCTTTCCTTTTTAATGTCAGGGCACAGTATCCATCGAAGCATGTAAAAGCTGACCATAACAAAATGTCCACACCTGCAAAGACAGTGGGCTGGTAGGTCTTCTCATACTGAGCAGCTGGGAAAGTTTCCTCCACTCCACATGTCTCTCTCGCAGTAGCAGAGCAGGGCGTCTTTGTTGGGCCTGGCTGCCGTTTGGTCTCTGTAGAATGGGCTTCTGCTCGTGGGTTGGGGATGGACAGCATGCTCCTCCTCAGCTCAGCGGCTCAGCTCCCGAATGGTTCGCGTTTTGGCAGCAAGCTCGTGGTTCAACCGCTCTATCCGAACTCCGAACGCTGCCTCGGTTTGACGCTGGTGTCGGCTTGGACTCGGCTGGACCTGCAGGGGGAGGGGTTTACAATCAGGTTGCACGGGCAGGTAAGATTTGGCTTTTGCTTAATCCGATTCAAGTCAGAAAAAAAGAATATTTATAGTCATATTTCTCTCAACCTTTTCTCTCTAAAGGTTGTGTTTAACAAACCCTTCATTGTCACACCACAGACCAGCCTGTAACAGCGTGCTAGAGCTACTGTAACAGTTTTTATTAACCTACCTTGTTTACGAGCTGCTGCTGAAGAGACTCAACATGGCTGTGAAGGGCTTTTTCTTTCTCTTGGTGGGTTTCCTTCGCCCCCTGTAGCTCCTCCTCCAGAGTTTGAACCTGTGACATCCACGGCTTTGTCTCAGGTGCTGAGTTTGCTGCTTCAACCTGCTATTTCTGCTCCAGCTGCTGCTCCAGCTCTGAGATCTGCTGCTCGTAGTGCAGCTACACAAAGCAACACAAAGGCACATCCAGTTACTGGAAGACTCTCATGGACTTTATTTTTCATTTTTGTGTTATTATTTTATCTCATTTCAAACCTCCTCGCCTTTTGCCCACTCTGTTGTGCTGTAGATATAAGTGTAACAAAATGCTGCTTTGATAACACTAAAATATTTTAATTGTTGAGTAAACACTGGCAAGTTACTACCACACAGCTCAGATATTACAATGTTGACAAAACCCACCTTGTGACAAAAACCTTCACTCTGTGGAACCGTTGTTCCATGGCCCTCAGACTGTGTTTGGCCTTTTCATCACGGTTCTCCAGCTCCGCTTCCAGACGCTGAATCCTCCGCTCCAGCAGAGTGGTGATGCGGCCGGGCAGAGACGTCTTAGCGGCGTCGGCGTGCTCCTCGCCTCCAGCACTAGCTGCGGCGTAGATAAGAGCAGGCAGGGAGTTTGGGTTTCTGTGTCTTAGTATCTTCTCCAGCTCCTTCACCTGGTAAAGAGAGAAAGACTCTTTAAACTATGAAGAGACATAAACCTGTGAGGGGGGGGGGGGGGGCTTGTTTGTTTGTTGTGAGAAACCTGTCTCTCCAGGTCCTGCATCTTCTTTGTTTCCACCGATTTCTCTTTTGTCTTTCGGAGCTGCTCGCTGCTTCTTTTGCCCACCTCCATTTTCAGTTTTTCCACCTGAAATAAGGACGACCTGTTATCTCCAACTCAGCACACAAGGTTAGACTGAGAAAGTGTAAACTGTCTTTCAGCTCCACATTATAGCTGATAGCACAAGGTTTCTGCTCCTTTTACAGCTGGTGATGACAAAACACTACAAAATGCATTTGTGTTCAGCAGGCACTGGACCCACACACACTGTCCCAGCACTCTGGAAAAAAACAAACAAACAAACCTAAAAAATACACTGTTTCCCTGCTTGGAGCTCAGATTAATCCAGTGTTGGATCCCAGGCAGTTTGCATCCAAGCAGAGGAGGAGCACTGATGGTGCTGTTAATTCCACCAAACATTACGTCTTGTACAAACTGCAGTGAAGATTATAGAGAGGAAAGAACACCAGTCACTGCAATCACTCTATGAGCCTTTACCTTCTGGGAGATGGTTTAAGGTACCAAAGGCAAATCTTAACCGATACAATAACTCAGCCTCTACTGTATCTGTTTGATGCTGAGCAGGTGTTGGGACAGTGGGTTTTTTTTACAGCTTCTGCTGAAAACAGCTGCCCGAGAACGGTGAGACTGAATCAGAACAGTAGAGTTGTGGGTCAGACAGTTAAACAATGAACTGACACTCACCATAAAGCTCCATAAAGCAGGAGGGAGCTGCAGATTCAGGTGGTGATTCTCACTACGAGAAACCCCTTTTACCTGTTACATTGTTGTTAGGTAGGAAGCTGGTACTCAAATCAAGGATCAAGGATCAAGGATCAAGGAACTTTATTGTCATACCAGGACATTTACATGTTATGGTACGAAATTAGTACTCAGGTCCCAGTTTAAGCCATTCAGAGCCGTGAACAAAATGAAGTATAAACATAAGGGCAGTAGTATAAACATTAGAGTATAAACATTAGAGTAGAAAAATAAAATAAATATAACATTAGAGAAATTAAAATAAACATTAGAGTAGAAATATATAAACATTGTGAAATTAAACAATTAGCAATTAAATAGAGTAAAAAAATAAGATAAGATAAGGTAAGCCGAAGTTAGCACGTGCATAAACACTCATGTGCAAGTGGGAGGTAGTGGTAGTGCAGAGGTTGCCATGTATTGCACCTAGGGAACAGATAAAGTGTTGTAGTGCAGGACTGTCAGTGTGTGGTGAGGGGGGGAAGGGGGGGGGTCTACAGGGCAGGGCTAGAGTTCAGCAGTCTTACAGCTTCAGGGAAGAAGCTGTTCCTGAGCCTGGTGGTCCTGCTCCGGATGCTCCTCAGCCGCCTGCCTGAGGGGAGGGGTTGGAAGAGACTGTGTGCGGGATGGGTGGAGTCCTTCATGATGCGGAGGGCCCTCCCTCTGCATCGTGCTGTGTAGAGGTCTGAGGTGGTGGGCAGGCTGTTCCCCACAGTCCTCTGTGCAGCCTTTACCACCCTCTGCAGAGCCTTCCTCTCAGCAGCAGTGCAGCTGCCATGCCACACAGTGATACAGGTGCAGAGGACGCTCTCCACCACACAGTGGTAGAAGCTCCTCAGGACTGAGCCTCCAAGTCCAGCTCGCCGCAGCTTCCTGAGGAGGTAGAGGCGCTGGTGGGCCTTTCTAACCAGATGAGATGTGTTGGTGTTCCAGGTGAGGTCCTCGGTGATGTGTACACCCAGGTACCTGAAGCTGGAGACCACCTCCACAGCTGCTCCTCCGATGTGCAGGGGGGGGAGAGGGCGCCTGTCTCTTCTGAAATCCACCACCATCTCCTTGGTCTTTTTCACATTGATGCAGAGGTTGTTGTTACTGCACCACTGCTCCAGATGTTCCACCTCCTCTCTGTACTCTGACTCATCGTTGTCAGTGATGCGTCCCACTACTGCTGTGTCGTCCGCGAACTTCACTATATGACAGCTGGGGTGTCTCGCCGAGCAGTCATATGTCAGCAGGGTGAACAGGAGGGGGCTCAGCACACAGCCCTGCGGCGAGCCAGTGCTAAGGGTGATGGAGGAGGAGATGGTGTTGTGGATTCTGACAGTCTGTGTTCTGCTGGTCAGAAAGTCCAGGACCCAGTTCCCCAGTGTGGGACTCAGACCGAGGAGGGAGAGCTTCTGTACCAGGGTCTGTGGAATGATGGTGTTGAAGGCTGATGAGAAGTCCAGGAAGAGCAGACGGACATATGAGTTCCTGCTCTCCAGGTGGGTGAGGGTTGTGTGGACCACTGATGAGATGGCGTCATCAGTGGAGCGGTTCTTCCTGTAGGCGTACTGGTGGGGGTCCACAGTGACATCGATGGAGTTTTTGATGTGGCCCATGACCAGCCTCTCAAAGCACTTCATGACTACCGGGGTCAGAGCTATGGGTCGGTAGTCATTGAGGCCTGTCACTGTGGAGCACTTAGGGACGGGGACAATTGTGGCAGTCTTTAAGCAGGAGGGGACAGATGCCAGTGACAGTGAGGTGTTGAAAATGTCCGTCAGCACCTCAGACAGCTGATGAGCACAGTCCCTCAGAACCCGCCCTGGGATGTTGTCGGGGCCTGCAGCTTTGCGGGGGTTAATTCCTATCAGGGTTCTCCTCACATCAGCTGTGGTCACTCTGAGGGGTGTGTCACCAGGTGGTGGTGTGAGTCTGGTGCAGGAGGGGGGTGAGTCAGGATCCTCGAAGCGGGCATAGAACCTGTTTAGTGCCTCTGGCAGGGAGGGGTCCAGTGGGCATTGTGCATCCCTGGTGTTGTAATTTGTGATGCACTTGATGCCCTTCCACATGCTCCGGGGGTCGTTGGAGGTGAAGTGACCCTGAATTTTCTGAGCATATGTGGCTTTGGCCCTCGAGATGCCCGCTGTCAGTTCTTTCCTCGCCACTCTCAGCGCTGATGCCTCACCTGCCCTAAACGCAGCATCCCTAGCTTTCAGCAGAGCTCTGACCTCAGCATTCAGCCAGGGTTTCTGGTTTGGGAAGCAGGTTACTGTCCTGGTGGTGGCGACATCATCAGCACACTTAGAGATGAAGCCGAGGACGGAGGAGGTGTATTCCTTGAGGTCCACCTCTCCCTCATATGTGGCTGCCTCCCTGAAGACCTGCCAGTCTGTGCATTGAAAGCAGTCCTGTAGCACAGAGGCTGCATCACTGGGCCACACAGTGACAGTCTTCTTTGTTGGCCTGATCCGTCTCAGCAGGGGGCGGTAAGCTGGCGCAAGCAGGATGGAGATGTGGTCGGAGAGGCCAAGAGGGGGGCGGGGGAGAGCTCTGTATGCATCCTGAATGTTAGTGTACACACAGTCCAGAATGTTATCTCCGCGTGTGGGGATGGTGACATGCTGGTAAAAACTGGGCAAAGTGTCCGTCAGTTTCACGTGGTTAAAGTCTCCCGCAACCACGTAAAACGCCTCCGGGTGCCTGCTCTGCAACGAGCTAATGGTGTCTTGTAGCTCCTGTAATGCTTCGTTAGCATTAGCGTTAGCATTAGCACCCGGCGGGATGTAAACAATGGTGACGAACACCGCGGTGAACTCCCGTGGCAGATAGTACGGCCGACATTTCACTGTCATAAGTTCTATCGCCTCAGAGCAGAAACTTTTTACCAGTCCACAGTTTGTACACCAACCTTCATTCACGTACACACAGAGTCCTCCTCCCCGTGTTTTCCCTGACCGGTGGTCACGGTCCGCCCGGAAAAGCTGTAGTCCGTCGATCTGGAAGGCTGAGTCCGGCATGTTGTGGTTTAGCCAGGTTTCCGTGAGGCAGAAAACAGCACAGTTCCTCATCTCCGTGGAAACACTCAGCCTCAGACGTAACAGATCCACTTTGTTGTCCAGGGAGCGGACGTTGGCCAGAAAGAGAGTTGGAATCGGCGGCCTGCTGGCCTTCAGCCGGACTTGCACGCCTGCTCGCTTTCCTCTCTTTTGTTTTCGGGAGCATCGCTTCCTCTTGCTGGCTGCTCCCCGTACTCTGCTGCGCCACTCCGTCGTCCTCAGGAGCCCCAGTCTTCCGAGTGCGGATTTCAGCGTCGGTGGGATTGTGGTAACCGAACTATCTCTGATGGTCTTTAGTTCGGTAGAGCTGTACCTTACACGTGAATTTAGCGCTAAACTACTGCTAAAAACGGCCTCGAAGTGGGAAAAGTAAGGCTTAATCCTGGGAGCTCGAGAAGCCGCTGCATCACTGTGCGCCGCCATCTTGCAAATAATCAAAAAATGTTCAACAGCAGACAAGATGTTGTGTCGGTCAGGACACAGGTAAAGAAGTACAGGATTTGGAACAGTGCTCCAGCTGTATTTATTGCTCTTTGATGTTCACAGCATCACAGTAGTCTAAAATAAGCAATAAAACAGCATTCAGCTCATTCATCAACACACACACACATTATACCGCCTCATTAAATGCAACTAATAAGCACATAAAAAATATAAACAACTTAACATGGGCTCAAATAAAGTTCTACATCAAACATACAACCTCCTCTCATTTCCCTCTTTCAATATAACGCCACATAACTTTACTGTTCACATAGAAATGAACCGACATGTAATACACGAGTGAACTTCATGCAGCCTTACGACGCCGCGACGTGCGGCGGAAAAATACACAGTGCTAACTAGCATAGCGACTCGGTAATAAGTAAACAAACTTAACGATACGACACAGCAACACTCACGTTTCATCAGCGACTTGAAACTGGAAACATCAGCGGCTGGAACTGCAGGTACTATCAGGATTATGTGCGTTATAGACTGACTATTAACTATCGAAGTACACTGTCCTCGGATTATGCGCGTCCTTGTCGCGGCAGAACAGGGACGTCGCGCGATGACGTCAACGTCGCATCACGTGATCGCACACGGGGGGTGCTGAACCTTTCTAACAATTGTCATACAGCTATTTGAAAAAAATAATTAATCATAACTGAAGTACTTCAGTATGTTCAATCAGTTCCATTCAGGGACTCCAACTGAGTCCTAGACTCATCCTGGGGATAATGAAAGCAAAGAGGATGCACCTGACCATGTTCTCAAAATTTCTAAAAGCACGTTTTCACTGTGGGTTACTGAGTGTCTACTGATAGGCAAAAACGGCAGTTTTATTCATGTACAATTCAATCTACAACAAAATAAAGTGTTCAAAAAGTTACTTCCTGAAGCCACTGTATTCTTTTTTCCAACCCTACACATAAACACTATGAACTGACGTGATAACCCAGTGAAATGAAGACTTTGTATACCTTATCCTGAAGGTAAATGAAATGAGAATTAGTATATAAACATCATGTGACTGCTCAGCCTCACCTGCTCTTTGAGCTGGTTTATCTCTGCTGTAGCAGCCTTCAGTCTGCCAGCGTCTCCGTCCAGCAGCTCCTGGTTCTCAGCAAACCACTGCAGCTTCTTCTTCAAGGCCGACACTTCCTCTCGGTGCTTGTCCTCCAATACACGTATCTCAAAGGTCTTATCACCTGGCACATTTAGGATGGATACACGTTGTACAAAGATCACTTATGCACATACAGTAAAAAAAAAAGGGTCTTATAAAAACTGGGATCTGCTTCTAATCTTTTAACCATCCAAGTTTTCAGTGGTCATTCCACCTCTAGCCCTGTCTTGTATCCAGTCTTACCTGAAGTGGAGATGGCCTTGGCTTTAGCCAGGTCTCTCTCTTTCTTCATCAGCTGCAGGTCTACCTCCAGAGCCTGCTTCTCCTGTTTCAGTCTGTGAATGTCCTCAGACAGCTTAGCCTCATTCCTCTGCACACAGACACATATTTTTATAAGAGATAAGTGATGGGGCTGAAACAGATTGCCATTCAAACAGTAATTCAGTGATAGTGGGACTTACCTGAAATGTATGTACTTGAGCTAACAAGTCTGCAATGCGTTGAGTGTGATCCATCAAACAGATATTTCCCACAGGCCTTGGGGTTTTACGCAGCTGCTCCCTGATAAACAAAAACCATAAAAACATTTAAAAACCATGTGTAAAGTTTCCTAATTGGGCCAGTGTTCATTTTGAATGGAAATTTTTATTTTGTAGACACGTACAAAAAACAATGTACCCTGAACCCACCTTGTGAAATCCAGCTCACTCAGCAGCCTCTGGTTTTCCTTAAACATGGCCTCCTCGTTGGCTTTACTCTTTGCCTGCTGAGCCTTCAACTGTAAGTACAGCTTCTCATTCTCCTGTAAAGTACCTTAGTTTTACTGTGGTGTAACAGTGCAAACATTAAAAAAACACAAGAAGAAAAAGAAGAAAACAAAAAATGTATGTGGTGCTTCAAAGCTGTGTCCTGTTCTGCCGGGCTTCGGTTTATCAGGATGCTTTTTACTTTACTCGCACCACTCATTGATTACTGTGATGATGGAAGCTCCTTAGTGATCACAAACTCAGCACTGTCTCATTAATCTTACTTTCAGTGTGTGACAATGCTCGAGATCTAGTCATGTGATAGTAACATGATGAGTGTCAGGCCACCATCTGGCTACCATCACTTTGGGGGGAGAGGCATGTTACTCAGTGGTACGCTACAGAAAATTTTTAATTTCTCTGTTGCTTCTGTCTTTTCATATAATCCCAGACTGACTCAGTGATGTGGGGGCCATATCATCTGCTGCAGGACTCCGTGTTCTTGTTGCTGATCATACACCTCACTGATGGTATTTCATGATGGATAAGAATCTAAATGTCTAAAATTGTTTTAGCACAATGCTGTATACAACCCCAGAAAGTTATTTGCCTGAATAACCTACACTACAAAAACTTCAGCTATTTGAATTTCACCACTGTTAAACACTTGTTTAAAAAATACCATCATTTTGACTTTGTTGTAAAACAGCGACGTCACACGCACAGGAGTCGTGGGAAGTAGAGTGGGAAGCTTCATAAAAGACTTTCAGTCACAAGGTTGTTCTGCAATCATTGTTTTAAGTTATTACCCCAATATTAGTATTATGTTCTATTTCTGCCAGTAGATCCCTCTAAATCCTACACTAGTCCTCTAATGACAGACATGAGCACTGAGGACAGTCAAAGTAAGAGAGTTCAGGGAGACAAACCTGCTGGTAACCTTTTATGAGCGCCTCCTGCTCTTTCATTTCTTTATCTATCTGTTGGAGTTTTTCCTCTGTTGCAGGATCTGTGGCCTCGGCCCATCTCCTCCTCTGACTGGTTCCTTCTGCACTTCGTAGCTGAGGAGTCAAAAAAAGAAAAAACCAACAACACAGCTTATTTACTACATATTGATGTACCACTGCTACTACAAGGCATGACCGGCCACTTTTGTTGTATCTGATTCAGAGTTCTTCAGCACTGACCATCTGCAAATCTGTCTTTCAACAAGCAGTAGAAGCACAGTGTGCCTGCAAAACACAGCTGAAAATAGATGCAAAGCTACTATCATATACATATACTATCAGGGCTTTAGTTATAACCTTGTTTATGTTCCTTTCCTTGTTTCTCAATCCTTAACCCTGCATTTTTATGAGCTTTGTTGAGTTGTTATGTCCTGTCAGGTGTGTTTTTCAAACCAAAGTCTGTAACACCCACACTAAAGTGATCACACAAAACATCAGCCTGAGCCTAACTCCAGTCTCAACCATCTGTTGCTCTTTCAGCTTCTACAGTAACTCCAGCTTTGCCTTGGCTGCATGCTTTGGGTCACTACTATGCTGGAGTCATAAGTCACGTCCAGTCTCAGGTCACATCCACTCTGGAACAGATATTCTTCAAGGACATTCATCATTCCCTCAAGATAAGGGCAGAAATGGCAGTTTTATCCATTTAAAATTCTATTCGATAAATCTACGACACAACAAAGTGGGCAAAATACTTGACTGAGAGTCTCACAGGTGGTTGTGCTTTTAAACACTGACAAATATTGTGAAAAAGTGGCAACAGCACTACAACCATTCACTGTTGGATATTCACCCTTGGGGGTCCTGCTACAGCTAAACCTGAGAATGAGGTGTTCTGAATGTTGATAATTCATAGTCCAACTTACAGCAAATAAAATAGTCTACAGCCAACTGCCCCTGCGCTAAATCACATAGTGTGGTAAACACACAATATGTGACACAATATGAATTTCAAAGGAATATTTTTAAAACAAACAAGTAGCTGATTCATATTTTGTTTTGAAACTTTGTGTGTTGTGAATGTTTGCGCACCTTGCTTTGCAGCAGGTAGTTCTGCTTTCTGAGGGAGTCGAGCTTCTCTGCTCCTCCTTTCATCATTTGTATCTCCCTCTCCTTCTGAGCCAGCTGGACTCTCAGCTCGTCCACCGAAGAGCTGCCCTCATCCCTCTGCAAGTCAGACATCAACACCAGTATCAGATGAAGTAACATAATACTGTTACACGATGCAATCGTTCAGAAGGATTCAGTAGCGCAGCAACGTTCACATGATCGTTCGCTGGCATCTCACCTGTAAACACTGACAGGGCTGAGTGATGAATTTAATTCATTTGATTACTTTGCATTTGCACTTTAAAAACGGAGTTATTAAAATGTATATATACAGGTTAGTTTTAGTCTGTCATGAATCACGACAGTCTCGCAAACTCTGATGAGACTGTCTCCTCGTCACACTCTAAATACTGTGTCCCCACCCTGAAAAACAGAAACAGTGATCCTCCACACCATCTGCATGGATCACCAAGCGGTGAGAATACTGAGTATATACTGTCCTGATTATGTAAACTTTAAGTTTAAATCTGCACACTGACAATATTTTTGCAGGGATTTCATATTTTAAGTATTTTCTTACATTGTTCTTCGGAGGACTGTGTGTCAGTCTGGTGTCCTGGTGACTGCTGGTGTCTATCTGCTGCTGGAGGACAGCCACTAAGGACTGAACAGATGCCACCAGCTCACTGCTCACCTTCACATCTGCCTCAGATAATCAGACAAAAGTCATTCAGTGCCTTTACATAAAAAAAAAAACACACACACACACTGACTCCAAAGCTCCACAACTGGCTCCTGCAGGCACGCAGGGCTTCAGAAATCAAAATCAAACTTCAATGGCAACTGAACATAAATAGGATAAAAATTTTTTTGCATAGCTTTAAAGCACAAGAACAAAACATTAAACAATGAAATGTGCAAGAAATAAAGGGGTTGAATATTTTGTATAGCATCTGTATCATGGTATAATATATAACAGTATCATCAGTATAAGACAAATCCTCATCTTGAATTATCAGAGCAGTTTTGGTAACTTGATGATCTGGGTGTGAGGGTCACTAATAACCTGTGTAGTCATCTTTGTCTTGGCTCTTCGCGGACTCAGCTTTTGACGGACTCTGTGGAGAACGGGTTTTGGCTGTAGCAGCAGCTCTACTGGTCCCCGATGACTTGGAAGTTGCTGCTGTTCTCCCCTCTATTTTTCTGCCTCTCCTAGGGGCCACTGTGGGCTTCTTCACTGAAGATGTAGAAGGGTGAGAAATGGTGGAGCTACGGAAGGCCTGGGAAAAATGTCCATAATTATTATTATTAGTAATTAAACCATGGTTAAACAATACTGTAATTAAATATTTTACAGAAAAAAAAGGTTTTCTTGCTTCCAAAAAAAAAAAAGTTCATTGGTACATATTGGTGTTGGTCCAGCTTCTATGTATCTAAGCAGCATCTAAGCCTATTTTCAGCCAATGTCACTCTAACATTAGATAAATTTGAACTGTTTATGCTCTACACAATTAGCCTATTCTAAGTAACGGTTAATTTTCTAATATATATATTTATATAATTTTATGTTTCCATAATGTTATCTGCTGAAACGGAGAAGAGTGTGAATTTTGTCCCACCATTTGTTTCCTAACGTTGCCAGCCTCAGACGACATGTAAGAAGAAGACTTGTAGTGATCCTCCATCAGCCTGTCCACTTCCTCTCTGATGCTCCATGTCAGGTCATGGTTGGGATGGTCTGAGGAGCTGGATGGGTGGCTAGTCGGTTCCTTGGCTCCCTTTATTCCCACGACAGGGTCAGTCTTTCCTGGTTGCTTCACTTGTGACTCTGTCACATCTGGGAAAGTCCTTTCCAAGGAAGAATAGAAGAAGAATAGAGTTTTATTTGCCATTTGCACAGATACACTGCAGTACATGTGCATAGGAATTCTTGTGCATCCCTCCCCAGAGTCAAGCTTAAGGTTTAAATAATACAGTAAAATAAGAAATAAAATAAAACAACCAAGAAATAAATAATACAAAAGAGGAGCAAGATAGTGCACTTAAAATACTGGAAGATTCTTAAGAAAATTAAGAATATTAGGTGCCTAATATAGGCACACTGTCACTTCCTGTATGTGATGTTTCACATGGTGATCTTAACAGGCATATTGCACATGGTGATATTGCAATTTTTTTAGAATATTTTTGAATTGTTTCACATGGTGAATATAAAGACATATTGCACATAGTAATACCAGATTGTTTTTTGACATGGTTTTTTGCACGTTGTCAGGGTTATGCTATGTAGTAGCTTCTTCCCTCCTTAATGTCCTGTGCCACTGTTCTGACAGTGGCTGGGAAGAAGCTGTTGTGGAGGCGGGCTCTGTGGGCACTGATGCTCACCGGCCTGCGATGCCTCAGGTTGTAGCCTGAGTCCACCCATTGAAACAAAGCACGAGCTGGATGGTGTTTGTCTTTCAAGATGCTCTGTGCTTTGCGTCTGCAGCGCTCGGTGTAGATGGAGTCCATGGTTGGAAGGCTGCATCCAGTGACCCTTTCTGCAGCTTTTATGACTCGTTGAAGCGACTTCCTCTCAGCCAGCGTGGTGTTACCGTACCATACTGTGATGGCACTGGTGAGGATGCTTTCAACGAGTCCTCTGTAGGCTTGGATGAGCGGCTGGCGTCCAAGTCCCGCCTTCCTCAGCACTCTGATGAAGTGCAGTCTCTGCTGGGCTTTTCTCACTACCAATGTGGAGTTTTTGGCCCAGCTGAGATTCTCAGAGATGAGCAGGCCGAGGAACTTGTGGCTGTCGGTTCGCTCCACCATAGTCCCTTTGATGGTGAGTGGCTGCAGAGGGGACGCCCGTCTCCTAAAGTCCAGAATGAGTTCTTTTGTTTTTTCGAGGTTGAGCACAAGATCATTATCCTCACCGTAGACCGTGATCTTGTGCACCAGGTCCCTGTATGCTTACTCATCTCCCCCTCTGATGAGGCCGAGGACGGTCGTGTCGTCAGCATATTTTATAACGGCTGTGTTGTTCTGTGTGGTTGTGCAGTCATGTGTGTACAGTGTGAAGAGCTTAGGACTGAGGCAGCAGCCCTGTGGGGTTCCTGTGCTCACTGTAAGCTCAGCAGAGACCTTCCTCCCCATCCTCACAACCTGTGGTCTGTCTGTGAGAAAGTCCAGAATCCAGTTGCGGGTGGGTGTTGGTATTCCGAGGTCAGCCAGCTTTTCAGTGAGCTTCATCGGCCTGATGGTGTTGAAGGCTGAGCTGTAGTCCAGGAACAGGAGCCGGGCGTAGGTGTTGGGACCATCCAGGTGTTGGAGGATGTAGTGCAGCGTGAGGGCCACTGCGTCGTCTGCTGATCTATTCGGGCAGTAGGCAAACTGGAAGGGGTCTACAGACACTGGAACGGCAGAGTTGACGTGCTTCAGGACCAGCTTCTCTAAACACTTCATGGCAACAGAAGTGAGAGCCACAGGTCTGAAGTCGTTCATTGTGGTTGTGTGTGCTTTTTTGGGGACTGGGACTATGATGGAGGATTTGAATATGCGAGGGACTGTTTGCTGTGAGAGAGAGGTGTTGAAGATGTCCGTGTATACCTCTGCCAGCTGTACTGCACATTCCTTCAGTACCCTTGGCGCCACACAGTCCGGTCCTACCGCCTTGCGGGGGTTCACCTGCCTCAGAGCCCTGAGAACCTGTGTGTGTGACACCTGGAGTGGAGTCTCCTCTGGGTTGGGGGGGACCTTGAAGGGGATGTCTTTATTGTGCAAATCAAATCTGGCATAAAAACTGTTGAGGTTGTCTGGTTCGGGGGTGTTCCTGGTGGTAGTTCCATTTGTGTCCTTCCTGTAGCAAGTGATTGCCTTTATCCCCTGCCACATGCTCCTGGTGTTGTGTTCCCTGTAGCAGCTCTCCAGTCTCTGGGTGTACGACCTCTTTGCTGTTTTGATGGCTTTTTGGAGCTCATATCGGGCGACTTTGTAGCCCTCTATGTCTCCTGACTGGAAGGCTGCGCACCGGTCTCTGATCTTGTTTCGTATATCCGCATTAAACCAGGGCTTCTGGTTGGGATAAGTACGAATAGTCCGAACAGGGATGCATATGGAGGTGCACCAGTCAATGTAGCTGCTCACAGTGTCTGCATACTCATGAATATTGTCCGTGGTTTCTTTAAAAATGCTCATGTCTGTGGCCTCCAGACAGCCCTGCAGTTCTGCCACTGCATCACTGGTCCACATCTTTACAGTTCTAACAGTGACCGGGTGTGCTTTGAGCCGCTTGGTGTAGGTGGGCTGTAGCAAGATGGCAGTGTGGTCACTTTTCCCAAAGTGTGGCTTGGGGACAGCAGAATAAGCATTTCTAATGTTGCTGTAGCACTTGTCCAGAATGTTACTTCCCCTGGTGGGAAAGTTGATAAACTGATGGAACTTTGGGATATTTTTCCGGAGATCACAGTGATTAAAGTCTCCGAGCACAACAATAGCAGCATCTGGATATGTGTTTTCATGTTTGCTGATCATGTCCTGTAGTTCCCTCAGTGCGTTGTCCTCGTTGGCCGAGGGGGGTATATACACCACACTCAGTATGATGCACTGCAGTTCTCTGGGCAGATAAAACGGCCTGCACTTCACGGTGATATATTCCACATCTTCGGAACATGACTGTGATATTACCGTGTTGTCGGTGCTCCAGGCGTGTTTGACGAGGATCGCAGTGCCTCCTCCGCGAGTTTTACCGCTATCCGTCGCGCTGCGGTCGGCTCGGTAAACAGCGTAGCCTGCCGGTGTTATGGCCTCGTCTGGGGTCTGTGGTCCGAGCCATGTTTCACAGAAACACAGCACAGAGCAGTCCTGGATGTACCTTTGTGCAGCCATCCGACCGTGAAGATCGTCCATCTTGTTTACCAGAGACTGAACGTTGGCGAGAAGTAAGACCGGGAGGGTTAGCCGTCCTTTGCTAACCAGACGACGGAGCCTTCGTGCTGCTCCTCCCCGCCGGCCGCGCTTCCTGATCGGTCTCTGGGGTCTAGAAGATCCCCCTGCTGCGGCCTGGCCCGGCGTTTCTTCGGGGTGAAGAAGTAGCTCTGGGAAGGAGCGGAGGATGTCGATGTTAAAATGTCCTCTGTGACTCATCTCCCCAAGTTTTATCAGGGCATCTCGGTCGTACTTCACATGAGCCTTGGTGTATCTCACATGAAACATCAATAAGAGCACTGTAAATAACAAAACACTGTAAAACTTGACCCGGAGAGCAACGCCATGTCGCACCGTGCGGAGCGCCATCTTGCTAATACAGCAGCATGTTTTCTCTTGGTAAAGTTCCACAGCACTGTAAGTAAAACTTATGTTACTGTTGTAACTTTCTTTTAACTAAATTCAGGTTTGGAGCTGAAAGAAAGGGTTTTTTTGAGGCACTACACTCAACAGTCCCAAAACAGTTTGCCCCCAGTTCTGAACACTGAAAACATTCTTTCTATATGTCTGTACAGGATGTTGACCTTTTCTTTTGCCTGTGGGTTTAGAGATGGCAACAAGTGCATTTGTCAGACTCCTTTTACAAAGGAAGAGCTTTTGCAAGAAGGAGATATACTAAAGGTCCCGCAGGCCACCCTGAAGAAAAACAGAATATGTGCCCTGAAAGTCTGCTAATGTCTGTACTTCCTGAGGAGGCTGAGAAAGTTTGGCATGTCACCAAAGATCCTCAGGAACTTCTACAGCTGCGTTGTTGAGTCCATCTTGACCAGCTGCATCACTGTGTGGTACGGCAGCTCCACTGCCATGGACCGCAAACGCCTGCAGAGAGTGGTGAAGACTGCGTCTAAGATCACCAGGACTCCTCTGCCCTCTCTGCAGAGCATCTACCAGCGCAGAGTCCACAGGAGAGCTGCCTCCATCATCAAGGACCCCACCCACCCACAACAAGGTCTGTTCACTCTCCTCCCTTCAGGCCGGAGGTACAGGAGTGTGAAGTGCAGGACCACCAGACTTAAAAACTCTTTCTTCCCGTCTGCCATCAGACTCCTCAACAGCTGACAGGAGTCTGTAACAACAGGCTGCAACTTTTGCACATACTGACTGTTATTATTTATTACTGTTCTGCACCTTAATAACTGCACACATACTGCACTGTTCACATAACAGTTCTTTTGCACAGTCTTCACTCTCAGCTGAATTTGCACAACAGCTGATTTGTATATATCAGTACAGTTTATATTTTGTGTAACTTTTTTTTTTTCTCACTTATGCTCTTATTAATATTTTGTAAATACTATTATCTATTTTATTTACTTACAACGTTTTGTATGGCATTCTGGGTGAAGAGCAAAGTAAGAATTTCATTGTACAGGGAAACCTGTTTCCTTACTGTGCAAATGACAATAAACCCTTTGAATCTTTGAATCTTGAATCTTGAATCTTGAATGTCACTTGCTAATTAAATACTGAACTTTAGCCAGTGTTTTCAGCTTCTGGTTCTAACTCATCTTAAACTGAAATTATATCCAAAAAAATCTCATTCACAGACTTCAAACTGTAAAGTCTTGGATACATCTTGAATTTGAATTTCAGACTGAGCAAGGCCCTGGGCCCCTATTTATGTGGACAACTGAGTTATCAAGATTAGACTGCTGATGATTTGACATGAGTGCATAATGTCCCCAAATCTGAAAATCCACCAATCTGAGATACTTTATGTGAAAACTGGACCAACCTGTGAATGATCAAACTAATGTTTTGTGATGTGACCATTTTGAATAACTCAAAGATTTAGTCCTAACCAGATAGGCTGGAGGGTGAACCCTCTGATATGGTCCCTCTCTGGGCGGATGGGCCTCATCAGCTCCTCTGCAGTGGGTAGATCTAAATACAAACACATAATGATTATTCCACATAGTTCACTCCGGTCTTGATATGAGCCACGTAAAAACCTGAGCGCAGAGGATGTGGCCTCTTTCTGAAGCTGCCTCCTTCAAAGAATATGGCCCATAATGCTGTGACCTTTGGACATCTGAAAATCTACCATGCTGAACCCGTGCCTTCTCCCCAATCATACCGAAATCACAGTGTTGTTAAGGGCTTCCACACAGGCTTTACGAGACCAAAGGAAGAGTCTGAAATTAACAAGTACATCTATTTCAATCAAATAACAGTTTAAGTAACAACTAGAAAAGGTAATCATGCTACAACTGGGGGAGCTGGTGCTTTAACTGGGAAGCAGCTTTTGTAGATGCATCATTCCTGCTGTTAGAGTAGTGAATTATACAGACAGACAGATAGGGACTCCACCATTCCCCCAAATACTGCTGGTGTCAGTGTTTGACCTGATCCATTGGTAGAAGAAGGATGAAGAGACTGTGTGGAACGTTGAAGAGGGAAGGATGGAGACACGGATCTGTGGATCCTTCCTTTCTCTTCCACATGATGAATAGTGGTGATTAAAGTCATCTGAATCCTCCACAACATGGATCTGTCTGTAGGCCTCATGAGGAGCCTCCACTCTGAACATATGAGGGGCCTGTACAGGAGAGAAATTTAATGCGCTCTATCAAAGACAATCCAAGATGAGACAAAAATGATGCAGCAAGATCATTAAATCCCCCTCGGATCAGCATGATAGGAAAGAATATTTTTTAAAAATGACATTTATGTATAAGTAATCTGCAACAGCAAATATATAAATATGTTTTAAGAGAAACAATATACTACCTAAATTATGTTTTAAGCTTCTTGGTGTTATCTGGTTTATTTACATTACCACATTTCTTTGGGTAGTGTAGGTGAGGATTCAAACTCACACCCAAGTGTGTCAGAAAGGGCAAAGACCCCCTCCCCCTATTAAAAGGGCTGACACTACACGCTGACAGTCATTCAAACAATAATTACTGGATGTATGACTGTCACTTCTTCCTGGCTACACACAAGCAAAGAGTGGTTATGCAAAGAACCCAAAGGTCTCTTTCACAGCGATCTTTTCATGTCTTTCACTTAAATGATAATTTTTTCCATAATTTTTACATGCTTCACATGTGCGGCTCTTAGCCCCTCAGGCTTGGATCAATAACAATAAAAATCTGAGCAATTATCGCAGGGTTCCCAGTCCCAATGATCGGTCAAAACTAACCCTGGTTAAAACCCCAAATTTCCACTCTCCCAACTCACTTATATGGGGGAACTTCAAATGCTCATAACTCCAGAACCCTAAGTCCTAGAGACTCAAGGGTGGTACCGTTGGACTCGGGGTGCACACAAATGGGAGGGTAGGACAAGGTCCCATGTCTCTATCTTTCTCCGTTGAGGATCGGTCAAAACTGACTCTGGTTAAAACCCCAAATTTTCACTCTCCCAACTCACTTATATGGGGGAACTTCAAATGCTCATAACTTCAGAACCCTAAGTCCTAGAGACTAAAGGGTGGTACCGTTGGACTCGGGGTGCACACAAATGGGGGGGTAGGACAAGGTCCCATGTCTCTATCTTGCTCCGCTGAGGATCGGTCAAAAGTGACCCTAGTCAAAACTCCAAGCCCTGTACACTCTTAACAACCGTGAACACCAACTTCAACTTGACAAAAAGTACCACAAAAAGGGAGGTCCAAACCACTCCTAGGGCTCTGAAATGTGTTCCTAAACACTTTCTGGGGGAACACTTTTGGCCTTTCACACTTAGGCAGATTTTCACTCTCCCAACTGACTTATATGGGGGAACTTCAAATGCTCATAACTCCAGAACCCTAAGTCCTAGAGACTCAAGGGTGGTACCGTTGGACTCGGGGTGCACACAAATGGGGGGATAGGACAAGGTCCCATGTCTCTATCTTTCTCCGCTGAGGATCGGTCAAAACTGACTCTGGTTAACACCCCAAATTTTCACTCTCCCAACTCACTTATATGGGGGAACTTCAAATGCTCATAACTCCAGAACCCTAAGTCCTAGAGACTCAAGGGTGGTACCGTTGGACTCGGGGTGCACACAAATGGGAGGGTAGGACAAGGTCCCATGTCTCTATCTTTCTCCGTTGAGTATCGGTCAAAACTGACTCTGGTTAAAACCCCAAATTTTCACTCTACCAACTGACTTATATGGGGGAACTTCAAATGCTCATAACTCCAGAACCCTAAGTCCTAGAGACTCAAGGGTGGTACCGTTGGACTCGGGGTACACACAAATGGGGGGGTAGGACAAGGTCCCATGTCTCTATCTTTCTCCGTTGAGGATCGGTCAAAACTGACTCTGGTTAAAACCCCAAATTTTCACTCTACCAACTGACTTATATGGGGGAACTTCAAATGCTCATAACTTCAGAACCCTAAGTCCTAGAGACTCAAGGGTGGTACCGTTGGACTCGGGGTGCACACAAATGGGGGGGTAGGACAAGGTCCCATGTCTCTATCTTGCTCCGCTGAGGATCGGTCAAAACTGACCCTAGTCAAAACTCCAAGCCCTGTACACTCTTAGCAACCGTGAACACCAACTTCAACTTGACAAAAAGTACCACAAAAAGCGGGGTCCAAACCACTCCTAGGGCTCTGAAATGTATTCCTAAACACTTTCTGGGGGAACACTTTTGGCCTTTCACACTTAGGCAGATTTTCACTCTCCCAACTCACTTATATGGGGGAACTTCAAATGCTCATAACTCCAGAACCCTAAGTCCTAGAGACTCAAGGGTGGTACCGTTGGACTCGGGGTGCACACAAATGGGGGGGTAGGACAAGGTCCCATGTCTCTATCTTGCTCCGCTGAGGATCGGTCAAAACTGACCCTGGTTAAATCCCAAATTTTCACTCTCCCAACTGACTTATATGGGGGAAATTCAAATGCTCATAACTCCAGAACCCTAAGTCCTAGAGACTCAAGGGTGGTACCGTTGGACTCGGGGTGCACACAAATGGGGGGGTAGGACAAGGTCCCATGTCTCTATCTTTCTCAGCTGAGGATCGGTCAAAACTGACTCTGGTTAAAACCCCAAATTTTCACTCTCCCAACTGACTTATAGGGGGGAACTTCAAATGCTCATAACTCCAGAACCCTAAGTCCTAGAGACTCAAGGGTGGTACCGTTGGACTCGGGGTGCACACAAATGGGGGGGTAGGACAAGGTCCCATGTCTCTATCTTGCTCCGCTGAGGATCGGTCAAAACTGACCCTGGTTAAATCCCAAATTTTCACTCTCCCAACTCACTTATATGGGGGAAATTCAAATGCTCATAACTCCGGAACCCTAAGTCCTAGAGACTCAAGGGTGGTACCGTTGGACTCGGGGTGCACACAAATGGGGGGGTAGGACAAGGTCCCATGTCTCTATCTTGCTCCGCTGAGGATCGGTCAAAACTGACCCTAGTCAAAACTCCAAGCCCTGTACACTCTTAGCAACCGTGAACACCAACTTCAACTTGACAAAAAGTACCACAAAAAGCGGGGTCCAAACCACTCCTAGGGCTCTGAAATGTATTCCTAAACACTTTCTGGGGGAACACTTTTGGCCTTTCACACTTAGGCAGATTTTCACTCTCCCAACTCACTTATATGGGGGAACTTCAAATGCTCATAACTCCAGAACCCTAAGTCCTAGAGACTCAAGGGTGGTACCGTTGGACTCGGGGTGCACACAAATGGGGGGGTAGGACAAGGTCCCATGTCTCTATCTTTCTCCGCTGAGGATCGGTCAAAACTGACTCTGGTTAACACCCCAAATTTTCACTCTCCCAACTCACTTATATGGGGGAACTTCAAATGCTCATAACTCCAGATCCCTAAGTCCTAGAGACTCAAGGTTGGTACCGTTGGACTCGGGGTGCACACAAATGGGAGGGTAGGACAAGGTCCCATGTCTCTATCTTTCTCCGTTGAGGATCGGTCAAAACTGACTCTGGTTAAAACCCCAAATTTTCACTCTCCCAACTGACTTATATGGGGGAACTTCAAATGCTCATAACTTCAGAACCCTAAGTCCTAGAGACTAAAGGGTGGTACCGTTGGACTCGGGGTGCACACAAATTGGGGGGTAGGACAAGGTCCCATGTCTCTATCTTGCTCCGCTGATGATCGGTCAAAACTGACCCTGGTCAAAACTCCAAGCTCTGTACACTCTTAACAACCGTGAACACCAACTTCAACTTGACAAAAAGTACCACAAAAAGGGGGGTCCAAACCACTCCTAGGGCTCTGAAATGTGTTCCTAAACACTTTCTGGGGGAACACTTTGGGCCTTTCACACACAGGCAGATTTTCACTCTCCCAACTCACTTATATGGGGGAACTTCAAATGCTCATAACTCCAGAACCCTAAGTCCTAGAGACTCAAGGGTGGTACCGTTGGACTCGGGGTGCACACAAGTGGGGGGGGGGGGGGGGGGGGGGGGGTAGGACAAGGTCCCATGTCTCTATATTTCTCCGCTGAGGATCAGTCAAAACTGACTCTGGTTAAAACCCCAAATTTTCACTCTCCCAACTCTGTTATATGGGGGAACTTCAAATGCTCATTACTCCAGAACCCTAAGTCCTAGAGACTCAAGGGTGGTACCGTTGGACTCGGGGTGCACACAAATGGGGGGGTAGGACAAGGTCCCATGTCTCTATCTTTCTCCGCTGAGGATCGGTCAAAACTGACTCTGGTTAACACCCCAAATTTTCACTCTCCCAACTCACTTATATGGGGGAACTTCAAATGCTCATAACTCCAGAACCCTAAGTCCTAGAGACTCAAGGGTGGTACCGTTGGACTCGGGGTGCACACAAATGGAAGGATAGGACAAGGTCCCATGTCTCTATCTTTCTCCGTTGAGGATCGGTCAAAACTGACTCTGGTTAAAACCCCAAATTTTCACTCTCCCAACTGACTTATATGGGGGAACTTCAAATGCTCATAACTTCAGAACCCTAAGTCCTAGAGACTAAAGGGTGGTACCGCTGGACTCGGGGTGCACACAAATGGGGGGGTAGGACAAGGTCCCATGTCTCTATCTTGCTCCGCTGAGGATCGGTCAAAAGTGACCCTAGTCAAAACTCCAAGCCCTGTACACTCTTAACAACCGTGAACACCAACTTCAACTTGACAAAAAGTACCACAAAAAGGGGGGTCCAAACCACTCCTAGGGCTCTGAAATGTGTTCCTAAACACTTTCTGGGGGAACACTTTTGGCCTTTCACACTTAGGCAGATTTTCACTCTCCCAACTCACTTATATGGGGGAACTTCAAATGCTCATAACTCCAGAACCCTAAGTCCTAGAGACTCAAGGGTGGTACCGTTGGACTCGGGGTGCACACAAATGGGAGGGTAGGACAAGGTCCCATGTCTCTATCTTTCTCCGTTGAGGATCGGTCAAAACTGACTCTGGTTAAAACCCCAAATTTTCACTCTCCCAACTGACTTATATGGGGGAACTTCAAATGCTCATAACTTCAGAACCCTAAGTCCTAGAGACTAAAGGGTGGTACCGTTGGACTCGGGGTGCACACAAATGGGGGGGTAGGACAAGGTCCCATGTCTCTATCTTTCTCCATTGAGGATCGGTCAAAACTGACTCTGGTTAAATCCCAAATTTTCACTCTACCAACTGACTTATATGGGGGAACTTCAAATGCTCATAACTCCAGAACCCTAAGTCCTAGAGACTCAAGGGTGGTACCGTTGGACTCGGGGTACACACAAATGGGGGGGTAGGACAAGGTCCCATGTCTCTATCTTTCTCCGTTGAGGATCGGTCAAAACTGACTCTGGTTAAAACCCCAAATTTTCACTCTACCAACTGACTTATATGGGGGAACTTCAAATGCTCATAACTCCAGAACCCTAAGTCCTAGAGACTCAAGGGTGGTACCGTTGGACTCGGGGTGCACACAAATGGGGGGGTAGGACAAGGTCCCATGTCTCTATCTTGCTCCGCTGAGGATCGGTCAAAACTGACCCTAGTCAAAACTCCAAGCCCTGTACACTCTTAGCAACCGTGAACACCAACTTCAACTTGACAAAAAGTACCACAAAAAGCGGGGTCCAAACCACTCCTAGGGCTCTGAAATGTATTCCTAAACACTTTCTGGGGGAACACTTTTGGCCTTTCACACTTAGGCAGATTTTCACTCTCCCAACTCACTTATATGGGGGAACTTCAAATGCTCATAACTCCAGAACCCTAAGTCCTAGAGACTCAAGGGTGGTACCGTTGGACTCGGGGTGCACACAAATGGGGGGGTAGGACAAGGTCCCATGTCTCTATCTTGCTCCGCTGAGGATCGGTCAAAACTGACCCTGGTTAAATCCCAAATTTTCACTCTCCCAACTGACTTATATGGGGGAAATTCAAATGCTCATAACTCCAGAACCCTAAGTCCTAGAGACTCAAGGGTGGTACCGTTGGACTCGGGGTGCACACAAATGGGGGGGTAGGACAAGGTCCCATGTCTCTATCTTTCTCAGCTGAGGATCGGTCAAAACTGACTCTGGTTAAAACCCCAAATTTTCACTCTCCCAACTGACTTATAGGGGGGAACTTCAAATGCTCATAACTCCAGAACCCTAAGTCCTAGAGACTCAAGGGTGGTACCGTTGGACTCGGGGTGCACACAAATGGGGGGGTAGGACAAGGTCCCATGTCTCTATCTTGCTCCGCTGAGGATCGGTCAAAACTGACCCTGGTTAAATCCCAAATTTTCACTCTCCCAACTCACTTATATGGGGGAAATTCAAATGCTCATAACTCCGGAACCCTAAGTCCTAGAGACTCAAGGGTGGTACCGTTGGACTCGGGGTGCACACAAATGGGGGGGTAGGACAAGGTCCCATGTCTCTATCTTGCTCCGCTGAGGATCGGTCAAAACTGACCCTAGTCAAAACTCCAAGCCCTGTACACTCTTAGCAACCGTGAACACCAACTTCAACTTGACAAAAAGTACCACAAAAAGCGGGGTCCAAACCACTCCTAGGGCTCTGAAATGTATTCCTAAACACTTTCTGGGGGAACACTTTTGGCCTTTCACACTTAGGCAGATTTTCACTCTCCCAACTCACTTATATGGGGGAACTTCAAATGCTCATAACTCCAGAACCCTAAGTCCTAGAGACTCAAGGGTGGTACCGTTGGACTCGGGGTGCACACAAATGGGGGGGTAGGACAAGGTCCCATGTCTCTATCTTTCTCCGCTGAGGATCGGTCAAAACTGACTCTGGTTAACACCCCAAATTTTCACTCTCCCAACTCACTTATATGGGGGAACTTCAAATGCTCATAACTCCAGATCCCTAAGTCCTAGAGACTCAAGGTTGGTACCGTTGGACTCGGGGTGCACACAAATGGGAGGGTAGGACAAGGTCCCATGTCTCTATCTTTCTCCGTTGAGGATCGGTCAAAACTGACTCTGGTTAAAACCCCAAATTTTCACTCTCCCAACTGACTTATATGGGGGAACTTCAAATGCTCATAACTTCAGAACCCTAAGTCCTAGAGACTAAAGGGTGGTACCGTTGGACTCGGGGTGCACACAAATTGGGGGGTAGGACAAGGTCCCATGTCTCTATCTTGCTCCGCTGATGATCGGTCAAAACTGACCCTGGTCAAAACTCCAAGCTCTGTACACTCTTAACAACCGTGAACACCAACTTCAACTTGACAAAAAGTACCACAAAAAGGGGGGTCCAAACCACTCCTAGGGCTCTGAAATGTGTTCCTAAACACTTTCTGGGGGAACACTTTGGGCCTTTCACACACAGGCAGATTTTCACTCTCCCAACTCACTTATATGGGGGAACTTCAAATGCTCATAACTCCAGAACCCTAAGTCCTAGAGACTCAAGGGTGGTACCGTTGGACTCGGGGTGCACACAAGTGGGGGGGGGGGGGGGGGGGGGGGGGGGGGTAGGACAAGGTCCCATGTCTCTATATTTCTCCGCTGAGGATCAGTCAAAACTGACTCTGGTTAAAACCCCAAATTTTCACTCTCCCAACTCTGTTATATGGGGGAACTTCAAATGCTCATTACTCCAGAACCCTAAGTCCTAGAGACTCAAGGGTGGTACCGTTGGACTCGGGGTGCACACAAATGGGGGGGTAGGACAAGGTCCCATGTCTCTATCTTTCTCCGCTGAGGATCGGTCAAAACTGACTCTGGTTAACACCCCAAATTTTCACTCTCCCAACTCACTTATATGGGGGAACTTCAAATGCTCATAACTCCAGAACCCTAAGTCCTAGAGACTCAAGGGTGGTACCGTTGGACTCGGGGTGCACACAAATGGAAGGATAGGACAAGGTCCCATGTCTCTATCTTTCTCCGTTGAGGATCGGTCAAAACTGACTCTGGTTAAAACCCCAAATTTTCACTCTCCCAACTGACTTATATGGGGGAACTTCAAATGCTCATAACTTCAGAACCCTAAGTCCTAGAGACTAAAGGGTGGTACCGCTGGACTCGGGGTGCACACAAATGGGGGGGTAGGACAAGGTCCCATGTCTCTATCTTGCTCCGCTGAGGATCGGTCAAAAGTGACCCTAGTCAAAACTCCAAGCCCTGTACACTCTTAACAACCGTGAACACCAACTTCAACTTGACAAAAAGTACCACAAAAAGGGGGGTCCAAACCACTCCTAGGGCTCTGAAATGTGTTCCTAAACACTTTCTGGGGGAACACTTTTGGCCTTTCACACTTAGGCAGATTTTCACTCTCCCAACTCACTTATATGGGGGAACTTCAAATGCTCATAACTCCAGAACCCTAAGTCCTAGAGACTCAAGGGTGGTACCGTTGGACTCGGGGTGCACACAAATGGGAGGGTAGGACAAGGTCCCATGTCTCTATCTTTCTCCGTTGAGGATCGGTCAAAACTGACTCTGGTTAAAACCCCAAATTTTCACTCTCCCAACTGACTTATATGGGGGAACTTCAAATGCTCATAACTTCAGAACCCTAAGTCCTAGAGACTAAAGGGTGGTACCGTTGGACTCGGGGTGCACACAAATGGGGGGGTAGGACAAGGTCCCATGTCTCTATCTTTCTCCATTGAGGATCGGTCAAAACTGACCCTGGTTAAATCCCAAATTTTCACTCTCCCAACTCACTTATATGGGGGAACTTCAAATGCTCATAACTCCAGAACCCTAAGTCCTAGAGACTCAAAGGTGGTACCGTTGGACTCGGGGTGCACACAAATTGGGGGGTAGGACAAGGTCCCATGTCTCTATCTTGCTCCGCTGATGATCGGTCAAAACTGACCCTGGTCAAAACTCCAAGCTCTGTACACTCTTAACAACCGTGAACACCAACTTCAACTTGACAAAAAGTACCACAAAAAGGGGGGTCCAAACCACTCCTAGGGCTCTGAAATGTGTTCCTAAACACTTTCTGGGGGAACACTTTGGGCCTTTCACACACAGGCAGATTTTCACTCTCCCAACTCACTTATATGGGGGAACTTCAAATGCTCATAACTCCAGAACCCTAAGTCCTAGAGACTCAAGGGTGGTACCGTTGGACTCGGGGTGCACACAAGTGGGGGGGGGGGGGGGGGGTAGGACAAGGTCCCATGTCTCTATATTTCTCCGCTGAGGATCAGTCAAAACTGACTCTGGTTAAAACCCCAAATTTTCACTCTCCCAACTCTGTTATATGGGGGAACTTCAAATGCTCATAACTCCAGAACCCTAAGTCCTAGAGACTCAAGGGTGGTACCGTTGGACTCGGGGTGCACACAAATGGGGGGGTAGGACAAGGTCCCATGTCTCTATCTTTCTCCGCTGAGGATCGGTCAAAACTGACTCTGGTTAACACCCCAAATTTTCACTCTCCCAACTCACTTATATGGGGGAACTTCAAATGCTCATAACTCCAGAACCCTAAGTCCTAGAGACTCAAGGGTGGTACCGTTGGACTCGGGGTGCACACAAATGGAAGGGTAGGACAAGGTCCCATGTCTCTATCTTTCTCCGTTGAGGATCGGTCAAAACTGACTCTGGTTAAAACCCCAAATTTTCACTCTCCCAACTGACTTATATGGGGGAACTTCAAATGCTCATAACTTCAGAACCCTAAGTCCTAGAGACTAAAGGGTGGTACCGTTGGACTCGGGGTGCACACAAATGGGGGGGTAGGACAAGGTCCCATGTCTCTATCTTGCTCCGCTGAGGATCGGTCAAAAGTGACCCTAGTCAAAACTCCAAGCCCTGTACACTCTTAACAACCGTGAACACCAACTTCAACTTGACAAAAAGTACCACAAAAAGGGGGGTCCAAACCACTCCTAGGGCTCTGAAATGTGTTCCTAAACACTTTCTGGGGGAACACTTTTGGCCTTTCACACTTAGGCAGATTTTCACTCTCCCAACTCACTTATATGGGGGAACTTCAAATGCTCATAACTCCAGAACCCTAAGTCCTAGAGACTCAAGGGTGGTACCGTTGGACTCGGGGTGCACACAAATGGGAGGGTAGGACAAGGTCCCATGTCTCTATCTTTCTCCGTTGAGGATCGGTCAAAACTGACTCTGGTTAAAACCCCAAATTTTCACTCTCCCAACTGACTTATATGGGGGAACTTCAAATGCTCATAACTTCAGAACCCTAAGTCCTAGAGACTAAAGGGTGGTACCGTTGGACTCGGGGTGCACACAAATGGGGGGGTAGGACAAGGTCCCATGTCTCTATCTTTCTCCATTGAGGATCGGTCAAAACTGACCCTGGTTAAATCCCAAATTTTCACTCTCCCAACTCACTTATATGGGGGAACTTCAAATGCTCATAACTCCAGAACCCTAAGTCCTAGAGACTCAAAGGTGGTACCGTTGGACTCGGGGTGCACACAAATGGGGGGGGGGTAGGACAAGGTCCCATGTCTCTATCTTGCTCCGCTGAGGATCGGTCAAAACTGACCCTGGTTAAATCCCAAATTTTCACTCTCCCAACTCTGTTATATGGGGGAACTTCAAATGCTCATAACTCCGGAACCCTAAGACCTAGAGACTAAAGGGTGGTACCGTTGGACTCGGGGTGCACACAAATGGGGGGGGTAGGACAAGGTCCCATGTCTCTATCTTGCTCTGCTGAGGATCGGTCAAAACTGACCCTGGTTAAATCCCAAATTTTCACTCTCCCAACTCACTTATATGGGGGAACTTCAAATGCTCATAACTCCGGAACCCTAAGACCTAGAGACTGTGCCCTGGTGACTGCAACATTACAGCTTTGCACAGGATTCAACAAATCAAAGAGCACCGGCAGGTCATCCCCCAAAACCACTGGAAAAGGCAAGTTATCTGTAACTCCCACATTTAGCAGATAGCTCTGTCCTTGCACTTCCACATAAACATCTGCCGTGGGATAAGACTTCTCATCACCATGTACACAGGAAATGGGGATTGTCTCAAGAGTGCAGATGGTATTAGCTGACACATATTTTCTGTATACAAGAGTCTGAGTACTGCCTGTATCAATCAGGGCTCTGAGGTTTTCTCCATTTATCTTTACATCAGTCGTTTTCATGGATTGGTTACCCTGAGGCTTAATGTCAACACTTTGTCGTGGTACAAAACACATTTGAGTGAGCTTAGCTGGATTCTTTGGGCACATTGGTTTAATATGGCCTTCCTGTCCACACAGATAACAAATGGGTGTTTGGCTAGAAGCCCTTCAATCAATAGCACCTGTTGGTTCTCCTTACCGGAGGCTTACCCACGCCTGCTGATGACCTCTGGTGGTGTTGAGGGGGTGCAGGCTTACGGCTATCCTTCCCCGCCTTCCAGGTATGGTTACTCCATGGCTGATTCTTTTTCCGAGCAGCCACAAACACATCAGCTAGAGTGGCAGCTTCAGCCGCTGACTTTGGACCATGCTCTTTTACCCAAACCTGGAGTTCAGGAGACAACATTCTCAAGTACTGTTCCATAATGATTATTTCACCAATTTCTTGGACAGTTTTACCTTGCGGTTGGGTCCGCTTCCCGTACAGCTCTTTCAGCCTCACATACAACTCCTTGGGGCTCTCATCAGGTCTGACATCTAGAGAGCGGAACCTCTGCTTGTAGGTCTCAAGGTTAATATCATATTTTTTCGAAATAGCAGCTTTGACCTCATCATATTCAAGGGAATCATCCACATCCATATTAACATAAGCTCCTCTGGGTTTGCCAGTCAGGAGTGGAATGAGTCGGAAAACCAAGTCAGATCTTGGCCACTGACATGCTGCTGCAATCCTTTCAAATGCAATGAGAAAGTGTTCAACATCATCATTTTCTGTTAATTTTTCTAGTCTGGGTTCGTGAGATAATTGAACCTGGCTTGATGGATTATTGGCAGAGTAGTTGGGCTCCGATGAGTCTCCAAAGGGTGTGTAAAAGTCTGAACCGATTTTGAAGTGCTTCATACCGTTGCTCCTGCCGTGTAACTTCCTCCTTTCGTTCCATCTCCCGGGCCTCCTGCAACTCTTCCTCCCCGGTGCATGCCTTTACAAAATGGAGGGGAAGACAAAAAAGTAAAAAAAATGCCTGTGTCCTCAACTGGCTGATCCCATCGCTGCCACCAAATGTAAGGGACCAAGCTGGCAAGCACGAGGACCACAGATGAATTTCTTCAAAAAGAGGGTTTTATTTACCCCAAAAAAGATGCAAAGAAATATTTTAACCAAAATATAACAAACTTGGATCCCTAAAAGAGTTCAACCTAACAGAACTATACTGAAAGAAATACAAAGTCAAGTAACTGAACAGACCAACTGACAAACAGAAGACAAACAGACCTACACACTGAAAAACAAAGGACACATGTATAATGGTTGATAAGGCCATTATCCTAACAAAAAGGGGGATTTACAAACAACAAACATGACAACAATAAACAAAACCAGACAATCAGCCTGTCAGTAATGAATATCTTTAACTACTAACTAAACAATCCAAATCAACAACTAACAGTCTAAAGAAATAATCAACTATACAAACTAAATCCCTAATTTCCCCCCATGATGTGGCATCCACTTGGTCCAGCCCAATATGGCCGCTCCCTCCATATAATGGCTGCACTTCTATGGGCAGCCCCTTTTGGACCCAGCCTCACAGGACACCACTCAGCAACACCAGTGGCACCAGCAGCAAAAGCACTCTCTGCACTAGTAACTCAAACAAACCAAAAATAGAATGAACCATTTAACCCTCGGGGTACACACAAATGGGCGGGTAGGTCCCATGTCTCTATCTTGCTCGCCTGAGGATCGGTCAAAACTGAACCTGGTTAAAACTCCAAGCCCTGTACACTCTTAACAACCGTAAACACCAACTTCAGCTACACAAAAAGTACCACAAAAAGGGGGGTCGAAACAACTCCCATTTTTATGACATTTTGAGGCCTTACTATACTATGACCATTTTTATGACATTTTGAGGCCATACTATACTATGACCGTTTTTGGCCCATTTTGAAGCCTTACTATACTATGACCTTTGTTTTTTTTGCCCATTTTGAGGCCATACTATTTAATTTACTATCAATAATAATGTAAAAATATGCAAAGAATTAATTACTAATGTATTTTTTATTTATATATAAATAATCTTCATTTACTCCACATAAAAAATAAATAATAAAAAATACAAAAAAATATTTAAAATTCAAATTTTAACAATATTAAACTTTCAGCTTTTTTCTTTTAAACAAACAATTCTCAGGTGCCTGTGCAGGTTGTTTGTGGAGCCGGCTCTATATGAAATTCTTTTCTTGCAGACACTACACTCTGCCCTTGTATTATCAGTATAACTGAAATGGTTCCAGATTTTGTTTCTTTCCTTGGTGTCACTCATTTAACTATACCTTTCTAATGCGTCGATGTTGTCTTTTCTTGTAGCCCCTAGCTCTCTCTCTGCCCCTCCTGCTCTCCTGTTCATGTGCTACTGCTGCTGCGAGTGTAACTACCGCCCCCCTATTTAGTTATTTTTGTAGTTACAGTGGGATTTTGAATATGAAGAGTAATGTCTAGTGGAAATACAAGGAGTCCTGTGACAACAAGAGCTGTAACAGGAGTAACCCAAGGAATTGTAAAATTAACTTGCTCCTCAACAGCCTATATCAACTTGACTGTGACCTTTGACTGACATAACTTTTTCATGTTAAATAACAGCTTGTTTGTTTTAAACCATGCTGGTTCCATTTTTCCTGACCTTATTTTTTAACTGACAGAAGTACAGCTACATTGTTTTAGACAGACTCAAAAAAAATGTGTGTCTGTCCTTTAATGTCAGAGGAACATACTCCAATATGTTTTGCCTGGACACTGTTTAAAATGACAGCACACTGAGAGTGAGCTGCCACAGTCAGTAGGTCAAAAGATCAGTTACAGCTCTGGTTTTCAGAAGCTAATGGCCATTGGTGTACTGTTCAAATGAATCATAAAATTAACATACACTGCATTCTGTCTCTCTTTGTATCTTCTCCTTTCCATGTGTGCAGCAGTGGACAGCCATGTGAGAAGCACCTGCATGTGATTGGATACACAGACACCAACTTCAACAGTGGAGCCCCTCCTCCCCGGCCTAGAGATCTGGACCCATCCTGCTCTCTCTTCCAGTGTTATATTACCAAGGAGGGTCAGGTGAGCTCCAGACCCCTGTGGATGTCAGCTGGTGGTGTGGGTGGAGGAGCATCAGGAGGCTCCAACAGGAGCCCCAGCAGCAGCCTGGAGGTGGGGGACGGTTTGCTCCTCCAGGAGCTGGAAGTGGCAGCTAACAGGAGGGAGAAAGAAGCGATCCTGCTGGCCCACTTCAGCATCCCTAACTGTGTGAGCTCTGAGCAGAGCTCAACGGTAGGAGAGGGTGACCTGCTGCTGGGAGAGCCAGAGCTGCCAATCATTCTAGATGGGCGGGACGAGAGTGGCAGGAAACACCAATAACCACAATGATTTCACATAGAGTTGGAGAGCTGAGAGCAGCTGCTCATCAGATGGGATAACTTAGCAGACACCATTGGTTTGATTCCAACTTAACATGGATAATATGCTGAACCACTTTGTGACTAAACACAGGAAAAGAAGACGTTTAGTTCACTGAGATCAAAGAATTTTAAATGACTTATAGGTTACTTTTTATAGTTTTAGGAAATAGATTGGGTATCAAACTGGTTCCTGATAAAGGAGCTTGTTTTGACTGACTGACACTGTCCCCCATGGAGGAATTTCCTAATAAATTCCTGATAATCGTTGTGACCCCTGAGCTTTTAGTCTCACCAGTTCCTCCTGGAGGAACCCGAGACATTCCCAGGACAGAGGTGTAGTTTTTTCTGTCGATTCTGGTTCTAACCATGGGGTCACCTACTGAATGGATGTGCCCAGAAAACCTCAAAGGGAACAGACCCAGAAGGCATGTCCCATGCCAGACATATGTCCTCTGCTGCAGCAGTAACAGGCGCAACTGTTAAGCACCTTAAAGAAAGATGCAGTTGTTTAATAAATGTTCCCTGTGTCCTAAATCACTGCACTGATGTTATAAATCCTCTGCGTTAAGATTAAGGGGAATCTGGGGATTAAACTGCTTAAACAGTTTACACTGTCAGGACTGAGGTTCTGAGATTAACTGAATACAATAAATCATAGTTAGACGACACTTGAAAAAAAAAACCCTTTATTTTCACTACACCTTAAGTTAAGTTAAGTTTCAATAATTTAAATAAAAAAGTAGCTTTTGTATATGTATTAAAACAAATGTTTTTTTTTCCTTACGGAGCCACAGCTTCAAATGTTTCTGCAGCTTGTAGCCTTATGTCTGTTTGTTATGTAAACATGAATTATTGCTAATGTTGAGTCTGCAACTGGTCTGGAACAGAAAGAAATGTCCATTGACACTGCCTGTCAAAGGAGAGTCCTTTCACCTGAACCAAGTCTCAGGCTGAGACACTGAGTATTGCTTTTGTTGTCTTTAGCTAGAGTGCACAAGTTTTCACTGGCTTCTACGAGTCAGATCTAACTGAGGGAGGGCTGTGATGGGGGTGGGGGGTCAGGAGTGGGAAGCACCACTCCTTGTCTTTGAAGGTGTCTCACGATGTCCAGGATGGAATCGAGCTCCACACGGAAAGCCTCCAGCTCTCTGCTCTTTTCCTGAGCCAGATGCTTCCAGTGCTCCACCTCTGACTGCTGATTAGCCTCCAGCACCTGCCATGACCCACTAATCACCTGCAGGCACAGTTACTGAGGTAAGATGGTGGGGAGTAGGCTTGGTACTTTCAACACCATGTGACATTTCCAGGAGCAAGCGATGAGCAAATTGGTGGATTTAATTTTCATTTGATAAGCAAATGTATGGCAGCATGTTTGTAAAACACTGTGAAAAACCAGGCAGGTTATGGGAAGCTCTGTGTCATAGCTTGTTGAGTTTCTGTAGAGAAAAAGCTCCAAAACGGCCCCAAAAAGCACCTAAAAAATGACTTTTCATAAAGCAGCAAGCAATTACAGGGTAAAGGTAAAGGTGTTTGGCCTGGGTACCTGCTTCAGCTCCTTCTCTCTGTGCTGGTGTCTGAGCTCCATGTTGAGGATCTTCCTCTCCAGGCCACAAAGGAGTTTCACCTCAGGGCTCTGAGCTTCTTTAGCTTCCTTCAGCTCTTTCAGCAGTCTGGTCAGCTATACACAAGGTGGAAACAGTGACTTCATGTTAAAATGATAAGAAAAAAAAATACAAACCAAAATAATTAACTTTTCCCTCTTGGATCTAATGAAACATGATAATTCAGTGCAACAGATACACACTTATTTTGAAATAGAGACAGAGCACACATTATCCACTAACTGTAATCTAAATGCTGACCCTCTAACATTGTCCATTGCCATTTCTCCTCCTCTCCTCCATTCCTAGCTGTCCTATCTTCAGGGAGTTTTTTCTTGCCACTGTCGCCTTAAGTACTTGCTCTGAGGTCAGACTCTGGGTCTCTGTAAAGAGCTTTGAGACAATTTTGATTGTGGAAGGAGCTATATAAATAAAATTGAATTGAATTGAAAACCTCAGGAACACCCATATCTGCAAATGCACTGAGTCCAAGTGTGAAGAGGTGTGGAAACACATTGCAGCTTTGAGTTACAGACTATAAACCAAAATAGCAAATGTTTGGAAATATTGATTCTGAACGATCTTTCTACTTTAGACCTCTGTAGAAAAGAATATTCCCAGCTGGTGCTACAGCTGCTAAAATATGCTGCTAATACACTCAAACTCCCCCATTCCCTCACATTTTCTTTTTCTTTACTTTACTTTCATTTAAATATGTTGCACATAGTGTTGTCATTTCATAAGCGCATTCTGATGTGTATCTGGTGCTTGGAGTCTACAGATTTTATTTTGCTAGAACATGTTTTTTTGTGTGAACCATCCCCAACTCTCCACCTCCTGCTCACCTGCTTCTGCAAAGCGTTCTCTCGGGTCCTGGATATTGCCAGTGCCTCTTTAGCTCCCTGCAGCTCTTTTAGTTGGTCTTGCAAATGTCTCATCATTATCTGCAGGTACATGTAAAGTTTAAAGCAACAGAAACATGTTCAGGATTTCCTGATGTGGAAATGAGCCTGGTTGGCTAGTGATCCTCTGCTGTACCTCCTGAGTGTTGAGCTGATTGGCCTGTTCAGCAACCTTTGAGGACGAGTGCTCCAGGGCGTGGGTGATACGCAGCTGGTCTAACTCCCTGAGGTGCTCGGCCTTCATAGAGGACAGCTGCTCTGCAGATTGCTCCTTCAGCCTAAAAGACCACATTATATCCTGATGTCCACTCACACTGATGCTCTGCAGGAAAAACATCTACTGTATGTGTTTGCACAGAAGCTCATACCTGCAGAGCTCCTCCTTGGCTTGCGCAGCCTCAGCCTTTAACGCCTCCTTCTCCTGCTCACTCTGCAGCTGCAGCAGCTCCAGGCGCTGCCTCAGAGCCTCGCTCTCCTGCAGAACCTCAGAGATGTGACTCCCTGTCAAAGGGACACAACATTAAAATGAAATATCCAAATATCTTATATCTCATTCAGCTGTTTAGTCATTCTGCCTTTCCTTTTTAATGTCAGGGCACAGTATCCATCGAAGCATGTAAAAGCTGACCATAACAAAATGTCCACACCTGCAAAGACAGTGGGTTGGTAGGTCTTCTCATACTGAGCAGCTGGGAAAGTTTCCTCCACTCCACATGTCTCTCTCGCAGTAGCAGAGCAGGGCGTCTTTGTTGGGCCTGGCTGCCGTTTGGTCTCTGTAGAATGGGTTTCTGCTCGTGAGTTGGGGATGGACAGCATGCTCCTCCTCTCCTTCTGCAGCCTCTCCACGGTGCGGCTCAGCTCCCGAATGGTTCGCGTTTTGGCAGCAAGCTCGTGGTTCAACCGCTCTATCCGAACTCCAAACGCTGCCTCGGTTTGACGCTGGTGTCGGCTTGGACTCGGCTGGACCTGCAGGGGGAGGGGTTTACAATCAGGTTGCACGGCCAGGTAAGATTTGGCTTTTGCTTAATCCGATTCAAGTCAGAAAAAAAGAATATTTATAGTCATATTTCTCTCAACCTTTTCTCTCTAAAGGTTGTGTTTAACAAACCCTTCATTGTCACACCACAGACCAGCCTGTAACAGCGTGCTAGAGCTACTGTAACAGTTTTTATTAACCTACCTTGTTTACGAGCTGCTGCTGAAGAGACTCAACCTGGCTGTGAAGGGCTTTTTCTTTCTCTTGGTGGGTTTCCTTCGCCCGCTGTAGCTCCTCCTCCAGAGTTTGAACCTGTGACATCCACGGCTTTGTCTCAGGTGCTGAGTTTGCTGCTTCAACCTGCTGTTTCTGCTCCAGCTGCTGCTCCAGCTCTGAGATCTGCTGCTCGTAGTGCAGCTACACAAAGCAACACAAAGGCACATCCAGTTACTGGAAGAATCTCATGGACTTTATTTTTCATTTTTGTGTTATTAATTTTATCTCATTTCAAACCTCCTCGCCTTTTGCCCACTCTATTGTGCTGTAGATATAAGTGTAACAAAATGCTGCTTTGATAACACTAAAATATTTTAATTGTTGAGTAAACACTGGCAAGTTACTACCACACAGCTCAGATATTACAATGTTGACAAAACCCACCTTGTGACAAAATGTACCTTCACTCTGTGGAACCGTTGTTCCATGGCCCTCAGACTGTGTTTGGCCTTTTCATCACGGTTCTCCAGCTCCGCTTCCAGACGCTGAATCCTCCGCTCCAGCAGAGTGGTGATGCGGCCGGGCGGAGACGTCTTAGCAGCGTCGGCGTGCTCCTTGCCTCCAGCACTAGCTGCGGCGTAGATAAGAGCAGGCAGGAAGTTTGGGTTTCTGTGTCTTAGTATCTTCTCCAGCTCCTTCACCTGGTAAAGAGAGAAAGACTCTTTAAACTATGAAGAGACATAAACCTGTGAGGGGGGGAGGGGCTTGTTTGTTTGTTTGTTGTGAGAAACCTGTCTCTCCAGGTCCTGCATCTTCTTTGTTTCCACCGATTTCTCTTTTGTCTTTCGGAGCTGCTCGCTGCTTCTTTTTCAGTTTTCAGTTTTTCCACCTGAAATAAGGACGACCTGTTATCTCCAACACAGCACACAAGGTTAGACTGAGAAAGTGTAAACTGTCTTTCAGCTCCACATTATAGCTGATAGCACAAGGTTTCTGCTCCTTTTACAGCTGGTGATGACAAAACACTACAAAATGCATTTGTGTTCAGCAGGCACTGGACCCACACACACTGTCCCAGCACTCTGGAAAAAAACAAACAAACAAACCTAAAAAATACACTGTTTCCCTGCTTGGAGCTCAGATTAATCCAGTGTTGGATCCCAGGCAGTTTGCATCCAAGCAGAGGAGGAGCACTGATGGTGCTGTTAATTCCACCAAACATTACGTCTTGTACAAACTGCAGTGAAGATTATAGAGAGGAAAGAACACCAGTCACTGCAATCACTCTATGAGCCTTTACCTTCTGGGAGATGGTTTAAGGTACCAAAGGCAAATCTTAACCGATACAATAACTCAGCCTCTAATGTATCTGTTTGATGCTGAGCAGGTGTTGGGACAGTGGGTTTTTTTTACAGCTTCTGCTGAAAACAGCTGCCCGAGAACGGTGAGACTGAATCAGAACAGTAGAGTTGTGGGTCAGACAGTTAAACAATGAACTGACACTCACCATAAAGCTCCATAAAGCAGGAGGGAGCTGCAGATTCAGGTGGTGATTCTCACTACGAGAAACCCCTTTTACCTGTTACATTGTTGTTAGGTAGGAAGCTGGTACGCTGATTACTCAAATGTTCAACAGCAGACAAGATGTTGTGTCGGTCAGGACACAGGTAAAGAAGTACAGGATTTGGAACAGTGCTCCAGTTGTATTTATTGCTCTTTGATGTTCACAGCATCACAGTAGTCTAAAATAAGCAATAAAACAGCATTCAGCTAATTCATCGACACACACACACATTATACCGCCTCATTAAATGCAACTAAGGAGCACATAAAAAATATAAACAACTTAACATGGGCTCAAATAAAGTTCTACATCAAACATACAACCTCCTCTCATTTCCCTCTTTCAATATAACGCCACATGACTTTACTGTTCACATAGAAATGAACCGACATGTAAATACACGAGTGAACTTCATGCAGCCTTACGACGCCGCGACGTGCGGCGGAAAAATACACAGTGCTAACTAGCATAGCGACTCGGTAATAAGTAAACAAACTTAACGATACGACACAGCAACACTCACGTTTCATCAGCGACTTGAAACTGGAAACATCAGCGGCTGGAACTGCAGGTACTATCAGGATTATGTGCGTTATAGACTGACTATTAACTATCGAAGTACACTGGTACACTGTCCTCGGATTATGCGCGTCCTTGTCGCGGCAGAACAGGGACGTCGCGCGATGACGTCAACGTCGCATCACGTGATCGCACACGGGGGGGTGCTGAAGCTTTCTAACAATTGTCATACAGCTATTTGAAAAAAATAATGAATCATAACTGAAGTACTTCAGTATGTTCAATCAGTTCCATTCAGGGACTCCAACTGAGTCCTAGACTCATCCTGGGGATAATGAAAGCAAAGAGGATGCACCTGACCATGTTCTCAAAATTTCTAAAAGCACGTTTTCACTGTGGGTTACTGAGTGTCTACTGATGGGCAAAAACGGAAGTTTTATTCATGTACAGTTCAATCTACAACAAAATAAAGTGTTCAAAAAGTTACCTCCTGAAGCCTCTGTATTCTTTTTTCCAACCCTACACATAAATAACCCAGTGAAAATGAAAACTTTGTATACCTTATCCTGAAGGTAAATGAAATGAGAATTAGTATATAAACATCATGTGACTGCTCAGCCTCACCTGCTCTTTGAGCTGGTTTATCTCTGCTGGCAGCCTTCAGTCTGCCAGCGTCTCTGTCCAGCAGCTCCTGGTTCTCAGCAAACCACTGCAGCTTCTTCTTCAAGGCCGACACTTCCTCTCGGTGCTTGTCCTCCAATACACGTATCTCAAAGGTCTTATCACCTGGCACATTTAGGATGGATACACGTTGTACAAAGATCACTTATGCACATACAGTAAAAAAAAAAGGGTCTTATAAAAACTGGGATCTGCTTCTAATCTTTTAACATCCAAGTTTTCAGTGGTCATTCCACCTCTAGCCCTGTCTTGTATCCAGTCTTACCTGAAGTGGAGATGGCCTTGGCTTTAGCCAGGTCTCTCTCTTTCTTCATCAGCTGCAGGTCTACCTCCAGAGCCTGCTTCTCCTGTTTCAGTCTGTGAATGTCCTCAGACAGCCTAGCCTCATTCCTCTGCACACAGACACATATTTTTATAAGAGATAAGTGATGGGGCTGAAACAGATTGCCATTCAAACAGTAATTCAGTGATAGTGGGACTTACCTGAAATGTATGTACTTGAGCTAACAAGTCTGCAATGCGTTGAGTGTGATCCATCAAACAGATATTTCCCACAGGCCTTGGGGTTTTACGCAGCTGCTCCCTGATAAACAAAAACCATAAAAACATTTAAAAACCATGTGTAAAGTTTCCTAATTGGGCCATTGTTCATTTTGAATGGAAATTTTTATTTTGTAGACACGTACAAACAATAATGTACCCTGAACCCACCTTGTGAAATCCAGCTCACTCAGCAGCCTCTGGTTTTCCTTAAACATGGCCTCCTCGTTGGCTTTAGTCTTTGCCTGCTGAGCCTTCAACTGCAAGTACAGCTTCTCATTCTCCTGTAAAGTACCTTAGTTTTACTGTGGTGTAACAGTGCAAACATTAAAAAAAACACAAGAAGAAAACAAAAAATGTATGTGGTGCTTCAAAGCTGTGTCCTGTTCTGCCGGGCTTCGGATTATCAGGATGCTTTTTACTTTACTCGCACCACTCATTGATTACTGTGATGATGGAAGCTCCTTAGTGATCACAAACTCAGCACTGTCTCATTAATCTTACTTTCAGTGTGTGACAATGCTCGAGATCTAGTCATGTGATAGTAACATGATGAGTGTCAGGCCACCATCTGGCTACCATCACTTTGGGGGGAGAGGCATGTTACTCAGTGGTACGCTACAGAAAATTTTTAATTTCTCTGTTGCTTCTGTCTTTTCATATAATCCCAGACTGACTCAGTGATGTGGGGGCCATATCATCTGCTGCAGGACTCCGTGTTCTTGTTGCTGATCATACACCTCACTGATGGTATTTCATGATGGATAAGAATCTAAATGTCTAAAATTGTTTTTGCACAATGCTGTATACAACCCCAGAAAGTTATTTGCCTGAATAACCTACACTACAAAAACAATTTTCAGCTATTTGAATTTCACCACTGTTAAACACTTGTTTAAAAAATACCATCATTTTGACTTTGTTGTAAAACAGCGACGTCACACGCACAGGAGTCGCCCTGATCCGTGCTGAGAATTAGAGTGGGAAGCTTCATAAAAGACTTTCAGTCACAAGGTTGTTCTGCAATCATAGTTTTAAGTTATTACCCCAAATATTAGTATTATGTTCTATTTCTGCCAGTAGATCCCTCTAAATCCTACACTAGTTCTCTAAGGACAGACATGAGCACTGAGGACAGTCAAAGTAAGAGAGTTCAGGGAGACAAACCTGCTGGTAACCTTTTATGAGCGCCTCCTGCTCTTTCATTTCTTTATCTATCTGTTGGAGTTTTTACTCTGTTGCAGGGTCTGTGGCCTCGGCCCATCTCCTCCTCTGACTGGTTCCTTCTGCACTTCGTAGCTGAGGAGTCAAAAAAAGAAAAAACCAACAACACAGCTTATTTACTACATATTGATGTACCACTGCTACTACAAGGCATGACCGGCCACTTCTGTTGTATCTGATTTAGAGTTCTTCAGCACTGACCATCTGCAAATCTGTCTTTCAACAAGCAGTAGAAGCACAGTGTGCCTGCAAAACACAGCTGAAAATAGATGCAAAGCTACTATCATATACATATACTATCAGGGCTTTAGTTATAACCTTGTTTACGTTCCTTTCCTTGTTTCTCAATCCTTAACCCTGCATTTTTTATGAGCTTTGTTGAGCTGTTATGTCCTGTCAGGTGTGTTTTTCAAACCAAAGTCTGTAACACCCACACTAAAGTGATCACACAAAAAATCACCCTGAGCCTAACTCCAGTCTCAACCATCTGTTGCTCTTTCAGCTTCTACAGTAACTCCAGCTTTGCCTTGGCTGCATGCTTTGGGTCACTACTATGCTGGAGTCATAAGTCACGTCCAGTCTCAGGTCACATCCACTCTGGAACAGATATTCTTCAAGGACATTCATCATTCCCTCAAGATAAGGGCAGAAATGGCAGTTTTATCCATTTAAAATTCTATTCGATAAATCTACGACACAACAAAGTGGGCAAAATACTTGACTGAGAGTCTCACAGGTGGTTGTGCTTTTAAACGCTGACAAATATTGTGAAAAAGTAGCAACAGCACTACAACCATTCACTGTTGGATATTCACCCTTGAGGGTCCTGCTACAGCTAAACCTGAGAATGAGGTGTTCTGAATGTTGATAATTCATAGTCCAACTTACAGCAAATAAAATAGTCTACAGCCAACTGCCCCTGCGCTAAATCACACAGTGTGGTAAACACACAATATGTGACACAATATGAATTTCAAAGGAATATTTTTTAAAACAAACAAGTAGCTGATTCATATTTTGTTTTGAAAGTTTGTGTGTTGTGAATGTTTGCGCACCTTGCTTTGCAGCAGGTAGTTCTGCTGTCTGAGGGAGTCGAGCTTCTCTGCTCCTCCTTTCATCATTTGTATCTCCCTCTCCTTCTGAGCCAGCTGGACTCTCAGCTCGTCCACCAAAGAGCTGCCCTCATCCCTCTGCAAGTCAGACATCAACACCAGTATCAGATGAAGTAACATAATACTGTTACACGATGCAATCGTTCAGAAGGATTCAGTAGCGCAGCAACATTCACATGATCGTTCGCTGGCATCTCACCTGCAAACACTGACAGTTAGGGCTGAGTGATGAATTTAATTCATTTGATTACTTTGCATTTGCACTTTAAAAACAGAGTTATTAAAATGTATATATACAGGTTACTTTTAGTCTGTCATGAATCACGACAGTCTCGCAAACTCTGATGAGACTGTCTCCTCGTCACACTCTAAATACTGTGTCCCCACCCTGAAAAACAGAAACAGTGATCCTCCACACCATCTGCATGGATCACCAAGCGGTGAGAATACTGAGTATATACTGTCCTGATTATGTAAACTTTAAGTTTAAATCTGCACACTGACAATATTTTTGCAGGGATTTCATATTTTAAGTATTTTCTTACATTGTTCTTCGGAGGACTGTGTGTCAGTCTGGTGTCCTGGTGACTGCTGGTGTCTATCTGCTGCTGGAGGACAGCCACTAAGGACTGAACAGATGCCACCAGCTCACTGCTCACCTTCACATCTGCCTCAGATAATCAGACAAAAGTCATTCAGTGCCTTTACATAAAAAAAAAAACACACACACACACTGACTCCAAAGCTCCACAACTGGCTCCTGCAGGCACGCAGGGCTTCAGAAATCAAAATCAAACTTCAATGGCAACTGAACATAAATAGGATAAAAAAAAATTTGCATAGCTTTAAAGCACAAGAACAAAACATTAAACAATGAAATGTGCAAGAAATAAAGGGGTTGAATATTTTGTATAGCATCTGTATCATGGTATAATATATAACAGTATCATCAGTATAAGACAAATCCTCATCTTGAATTATCAGAGCAGTTTTGGTAACTTGATGATTTGCATGTGAGGGTCACTAATAACCTGTGTAGTCATCTTTGTCTTGGCTCTTCGCGGACTCAGCTTTTGACGGACTCTGTGGAGAACGGGTTTTGGCTGTAGCAGCAGCTCTACTGGTCCCTGATGACTTGGAAGTTGCTGCTGTTCTCCCCTCTATTTTTCTGCCTCTCCTAGGGGCCACTGTGGGCTTCTTCACTGAAGATGTAGAAGGGTGAGAAATGGTGGAGCTACGGAAGGCCTGGGAAAAATGTCCATAATTATTATTATTAGTAATTAAACCATGGTTAAACAATACTGTAATTAAATATTTTACAGAAAAAAAAGGTTTTCTTGCTTCCAAAAAAAAAAAAAGTTCATTGGTACATATTGGTGTTGGTCCAGCTTCTATGTATCTAAGCAGCATCTAAGCCTATTTTCAGCCAATGTCACTCTAACATTAGATAAATTTGAACTGTTTATGCTCTACACAATTAGCCTATTCTAAGTAACGGTTAATTTTCTAATATATATATTTATATAATTTTATGTTTCCATAATGTTATCTGCTGAAACGGAGAAGAGTTTGAATTTTGTCCCACCATTTGTTTCCTAACGTTGCCAGCCTCAGACGACATGTAAGAAGAAGACTTGTAGTGATCCTCCATCAGCCTGTCCACTTCCTCTCTGATGCTCCATGTCAGGTCATGGTTGGGATGGTCTGAGGAGCTGGATGGGTGGCTAGTCGGTTCCTTGGCTCCCTTTATTCCCACGACAGGGTCAGTCTTTCCTGGTTGCTTCACTTGTGACTCTGTCACATCTGGGAAAGTCCTTTCCAAGGAGCAGCATGTTTTCTCTTGGTAAAGTTCCACAGCACTGTAAGTAAAACTTGTGTTACTGTTGTAACTTTCTTTTAACTAAATTCAGGTTTGGAGCTGAAAGAAAGGGTTTTTTTGAGGCACTACACTCAACAGTCCCAAAACAGTTTGCCCCCAGTTCTGAACACTGAAAACATTCTTTCTATATGTCTGTACAGGATGTTGACCTTTTCTTTTGCCTGTGGGTTTAGAGATGGCAACAAGTGCATTTGTCAGACTCCTTTTACAAAGGAAGAGCTTTTGCAAGAAGGAGATATACTAAAGGTCCCGCAGGCCACCCTGAAGAAAAACAGAATATGTGCCCTGAAAGTCTGCTAATGTCACTTGCTAATTAAATACTGAACTTTAGCCAGTGTTTTCAGCTTCTGGTTCTAACTCATCTTAAACTGAAATTATATCCAAAAAAATCTCATTCACAGACTTCAAACTGTAAAGTCTTGGATACATCTTGAATTTGAATTTCAGACTGAGCAAGGCCCTGGGCCCCTATTTATGTGGACAACTGAGTTATCAAGATTAGACTGCTGATGATTTGACATGAGTGCATAATGTCCCCAAATCTGAAAATCCACCAATCTGAGATACTTTATGTGAAAACTGGACCAACCTGTGAATGATCAAACTAATGTTTTGTGATGTGACCATTTTGAATAACTCAAAGATTTAGTCCTAACCAGATAGGCTGGAGGGTGAACCCTCTGATATGGTCCCTCTCTGGGCGGATGGGCCTCATCAGCTCCTCTGCAGTGGGTAGATCTAAATACAAACACATAATGATTATTCCACATAGTTCACTCCGGTCTTGATATGAGCCACGTAAAAACCTGAGCGCAGAGGATGTGGCCTCTTTCTGAAGCTACCTCCTTCAAAGAATATGGCCCATAATGCTGTGACCTTTGGACATCTGAAAATCTACCATGCTGAACCTGTGCCTTCTCCCCAATCATACCAAAATCACAGTGTTGTTAAGGGCTTCCACACAGGCTTTACGAGACCAAAGGAAGAGTCTGAAATTAACAAGTACATCTATTTCAATCAAATAACAGTTTAAGTAACAACTAGAAAAGGTAATCATGCTACAACTGGGGGAGCTGGTGCTTTAACTGGGAAGCAGCTTTTGTAGATGCATCATTCCTGCTGTTAGAGTAGTGAATTATACAGACAGACAGATAGGGACTCCACCATTCCCCCAAATACTGCTGGTGTCAGTGTTTGACCTGATCCATTGGTAGAAGAAGGATGAAGAGACTGTGTGGAACGTTGAAGAGGGAAGGATGGAGACACGGATCTGTGGATCCTTCCTTTCTCTTCCACATGATGAATAGTGGTGATTAAAGTCATCTGAATCCTCCACAACATGGATCTGTCTGTAGGCCTCATGAGGAGCCTCCACTCCTGAACATATGAGGGGCCTGTACAGGAGAGAAATTTAATGCGCTCTATCAAAGACAATCCAAGATGAGACAAAAATGATGCAGCGAGATCATTAAATCCCCCTCGGATCAGCATGATAGGAAAGAATATTTTTTAAAAATGACATTTATGTATAAGTAATCTGCAACAGCAAATATATAAATATGTTTTAAGAGAAACAATATACTACCTAAATTATGTTTTAAGCTTCTTGGTGTTATCTGGGTTATTTACATTACCACATTTCTTTGGGTAGTGTAGGTGAGGATTCAAACTCACACCCAAGTGTGTCAGAAAGGGCAAAGACCCCCTCCCCCTATTAAAAGGGCTGACACTACACGCTGACAGTCATTCAAACAATAATTACTGGATGTATGACTGTCACTTCTTCCTGGCTACACACAAGCAAAGAGTGGTTATGCAAAGAACCCAAAGGTCTCTTTCACAGCGATCTTTTCATGTCTTTCACTTAAATGATAATTTTTTCCATAATTTTTACATGCTTCACATGTGCGGCTCTTAGCCCCTCAGGCTTGGATCAATAACAATAAAAATCTGAGCAATTATCGCAGGGTTCCCAGTCCCAATGATCGGTCAAAACTAACCCTGGTTAACCCTGGTTAAAACCCCAAATTTCCACTCTCCCAACTCACTCACTCACTTTCACACTTAGGCAGATTTGCACTCTCCCAACTGACTTATATGGGGGAACTTCAAATGCTCATGACTCCAGAACCCTAAGTCCTAGAGACTCAAGGGTGGTACCGTTGGACTCGGGGTGCACACAAATGGGGGGGTAGGACAAGGTCCCATGTCTCTATCTTGCTCCGCTGAGGATCGGTCAAAACTGACTCTGGTTAAAACCCCAAATTTTCACTCTCCCAACTGACTTATATGGGGGAACTTCAAATGCTCATGACTCCAGAACCCTAAGTCCTAGAGACTCAAGGGTGGTACCGTTGGACTCGGGGTGCACACAAATGGGGGGGTAGGACAAGGTCCCATGTCTCTATCTTTCTCCGCTGAGGATCGGTCAAAACTGACTCTGGTTAAAACCCCAAATTTTCACTCTCCCAACTCACTTATATGGGGGAACTTCAAATGCTCATAACTCCAGAACCCTAAGTCCTAGAGACTCAAGGGTGGTACCGTTGGACTCGGGGTGCACACAAATGGGGGGGTAGGACAAGGTCCCATGTCTCTATCTTTCTCCGCTGAGGATCGGTCAAAACTGACTCTGGTTAAAACCCCAAATTTTCACTCTCCCAACTCACTTATATGGGGGAACTTCAAATGCTCATAACTCCAGAACCCTAAGTCCTAGAGACTCAAGGGTGGTACCGTTGGACTCGGGGTGCACACAAATGGGGGGGTAGGACGAGGTCCCATGTCTCTATCTTTCTCAGCTGAGGATCGGTTAAAACTGACTCTGGTTAAAACCCCAAATTTTCACTCTCCCAACTGACTTATATGGGGGAACTTCAAATGCTCATAACTCTAGAACCCTAAGTCCTAGAGACTCAAGGGTAGTACCGTTGGACTCGGGGTGCACACAAATGGGGGGGTAGGACAAGGTCCCATGTCTCTATCTTGCTCCGCTGAGGATCGGTCAAAACTGACCCTGGTCAAAACTCCAAGCCCTGTACACTCTTAACAACCGTGAACACCAACTTCAACTTGACAAAAAGTACCACAAAAAGGGGGGTCCAAACCACTCCTAGGGCTCTGAAATGTGTTCCTAAACACTTTCTGGGGGAACACTTTGGGCCTTTCACACTTAGGCAGATTTTCACTCTCCCAACTGACTTATATGGGGGAACTTCAAATGCTCATAACTCCAGAACCCTAAGTCCTAGAGACTCAAGGGTGGTACCGCTGGACTCGGGGTGCACACAAATCGGGGGGTAGGACAAGGTCCCATGTCTCTATCTTTCTCAGCTGAGGATTGGTCAAAACTGACTCTGTTTAAAACCCCAAATTTTCACTCTCCCAACTGACTTATATGGGGGAACTTCAAATGCTCATAACTCCAGAACCCTAAGTCCTAGAGACTCAAGGGTGGTACCGCTGGACTCGGGGTGCACACAAATCGGGGGGTAGGACAAGGTCCCATGTCTCTATCTTTCTCCGCTGAGGATCGGTCAAAACTGACTCTGTTTAAAACCCCAAATTTTCACTCTCCCAACTGACTTATATGGGGGAACTTCAAATGCTCATAACTCCAGAACCCTAAGTCCTAGAGACTCAAGGGTGGTACCGTTGGACTCGGGGTGCACACAAATGGGGGGGTAGGACAAGGTCCCATGTCTCTATCTTGCTCCGCTGAGGATCGGTCAAAACTGACCCTGGTTAAATTCCAAATTTTCACTCTCCCAACTGACTTATATGGGGGAACTTCAAATGCTCATAACTCCGGAACCCTAAGTCCTAGAGACTCAAGGGTGGTACCGTTGGACTCGGGGTGCACACAAATGGGGGGGTAGGACAAGGTCCCATGTCTCTATCTTGCTCCGCTGAGGATCGGTCAAAACTGACCCTGGTCAAAACTCCAAGCCCTGTACATTCTTAACAACCGTGAACACAAACTTCAACTTGACAAAAAGTACCACAAAAAGGGGGGTCCAAACCACTCCTAGGGCTCTGAAATGTGTTCCTAAACACTTTCTGGGGGAACACTTTTGGCCTTTCACACTTAGGCAGATTTGCACTCTCCCAACTGACTTATATGGGGGAACTTCAAATGCTCATGACTCCAGAACCCTAAGTCCTAGAGACTCAAGGGTGGTACCGTTGGACTCGGGGTGCACACAAATGGGGGGGTAGGACAAGGTCCCATGTCTCTATCTTGCTCCGCTGAGGATCAGTCAAAACTGACTCTGGTTAAAACCCCAAATTTTCACTCTCCCAACTGACTTATATGGGGGAACTTCAAATGCTCATAACTCTAGAACCCTAAGTCCTAGAGACTCAAGGGTAGTACCGTTGGACTCGGGGTGCACACAAATGGGGGGGTAGGACAAGGTCCCATGTCTCTATCTTGCTCCGCTGAGGATCGGTCAAAACTGACTCTGGTTAAATTCCAAATTTTCACTCTCCCAACTGACTTATATGGGGGAACTTCAAATGCTCATAACTCCGGAACCCTAAGTCCTAGAGACTCAAGGGTGGTACCGTTGGACTCGGGGTGCACACAAATGGGGGGGTAGGACAAGGTCCCATGTCTCTATCTTGCTCCGCTGAGGATCGGTCAAAACTGACCCTGGTCAAAACTCCAAGCCCTGTACATTCTTAACAACCGTGAACACAAACTTCAACTTGACAAAAAGTACCACAAAAAGGGGGGTCCAAACCACTCCTAGGGCTCTGAAATGTGTTCCTAAACACTTTCTGGGGGAACACTTTTGGCCTTTCACACTTAGGCAGATTTGCACTCTCCCAACTGACTTATATGGGGGAACTTCAAATGCTCATGACTCCAGAACCCTAAGTCCTAGAGACTCAAGGGTGGTACCGTTGGACTCGGGGTGCACACAAATGGGGGGGTAGGACAAGGTCCCATGTCTCTATCTTTCTCCGCTGAGGATCGGTCAAAACTGACTCTGGTTAAAACCCCAAATTTTCACTCTCCCAACTCACTTATATGGGGGAACTTCAAATGCTCATAACTCCAGAACCCTAAGTCCTAGAGACTCAAGGGTGGTACCGTTGGACTCGGGGTGCACACAAATGGGGGGGTAGGACAAGGTCCCATGTCTCTATCTTTCTCAGCTGAGGATCGGTCAAAACTGACTCTGGTTAAAACCCCAAATTTTCACTCTCCCAACTGACTTATATGGGGGAACTTCAAATGCTCATAACTCCAGAACCCTAAGTCCTAGAGACTCAAGGGTGGTACCGTTGGACTCGGGGTGCACACAAATGGGGGGGTAGGACGAGGTCCCATGTCTCTATCTTTCTCAGCTGAGGATCGGTTAAAACTGACTCTGGTTAAAACCCCAAATTTTCACTCTCCCAACTGACTTATATGGGGGAACTTCAAATGCTCATAACTCTAGAACCCTAAGTCCTAGAGACTCAAGGGTGGTACCGTTGGACTCGGGGTGCACACAAATGGGGGGGTAGGACAAGGTCCCATGTCTCTATCTTGCTCCGCTGAGGATCGGTCAAAACTGACCCTGGTCAAAACTCCAAGCCCTGTACACTCTTAACAACCGTGAACACCAACTTCAACTTGACAAAAAGTACCACAAAAAGGGGGGTCCAAACCACTCCTAGGGCTCTGAAATGTGTTCCTAAACACTTTCTGGGGGAACACTTTGGGCCTTTCACACTTAGGCAGATTTTCACTCTCCCAACTGACTTATATGGGGGAACTTCAAATGCTCATAACTCCAGAATCCTAAGTCCTAGAGACTCAAGGGTGGTACCGCTGGACTCGGGGTGCACAGAAATCGGGGGGTAGGACAAGGTCCCATGTCTCTATCTTTCTCAGCTGAGGATTGGTCAAAACTGACTCTGTTTAAAACCCCAAATTTTCACTCTCCCAACTCACTTATATGGGGGAAATTCAAATGCTCATAACTCCAGAACCCTAAGTCCTAGAGACTCAAGGGTGGTACCGTTGGACTCGGGGTGCACACAAATGGGGGGGTAGGACAAGGTCCCATGTCTCTATCTTGCTCCGCTGAGGATCGGTCAAAACTGACCCTGGTCAAAACTCCAAGCCCTGTACACTCTTAACAACCGTGAACACCAACTTCAACTTGACAAAAAGTACCACAAAAAGGGGGGTCAAAACCACTCCTAGGGCTCTGAAATGTGTTCCTAAACACTTTCTGGGGGAACACTTTGGGCCTTTCACACTTAGGCAGATTTTCACTCTCCCAACTGACTTATATGGGGGAACTTCAAATGCTCATAACTCCAGAACCCTAAGTCCTAGAGACTCAAGGGTGGTACCGCTGGACTCGGGGTGCACACAAATCGGGGGGTAGGACAAGGTCCCATGTCTCTATCTTTCTCAGCTGAGGATTGGTCAAAACTGACTCTGTTTAAAACCCCAAATTTTCACTCTCCCAACTGACTTATATGGGGGAACTTCAAATGCTCATAACTCCAGAACCCTAAGTCCTAGAGACTCAAGGGTGGTACCGTTGGACTCGGGGTGCACACAAATGGGGGGGTAGGACAAGGTCCCATGTCTCTATCTTGCTCCGCTGAGGATCGGTCAAAACTGACCCTGGTTAAATCCCAAATTTTCACTCTCCCAACTGACTTATATGGGGGAACTTCAAATGCTCATAACTCCAGAACCCTAAGTCCTAGAGACTCAAGGGTGGTACCGTTGGACTCGGGGTGCACACAAATGGGGGGGTAGGACAAGGTCCCATGTCTCTATCTTTCTCAGCTGAGGATCGGTCAAAACTGACTCTGGTTAAAACCCCAAATTTTCACTCTCCCAACTGACTTATATGGGGGAACTTCAAATGCTCATAACTCCAGAACCCTAAGTCCTAGAGACTCAAGGGTGGTACCGTTGGACTCGGGGTGCACACAAATGGGGGGGTAGGACGAGGTCCCATGTCTCTATCTTTCTCAGCTGAGGATCGGTCAAAACTGACTCTGGTTAAAACCCCAAATTTTCACTCTCCCAACTGACTTATATGGGGGAACTTCAAATGCTCATAACTCTAGAACCCTAAGTCCTAGAGACTCAAGGGTGGTACCGTTGGACTCGGGGTGCACACAAATGGGGGGGTAGGACAAGGTCCCATGTCTCTATCTTGCTCCGCTGAGGATCGGTCAAAACTGACCCTGGTCAAAACTCCAAGCCCTGTACACTCTTAACAACCGTGAACACCAACTTCAACTTGACAAAAAGTACCACAAAAAGGGGGGTCCAAACCACTCCTAGGGCTCTGAAATGTGTTCCTAAACACTTTCTGGGGGAACACTTTGGGCCTTTCACACTTAGGCAGATTTTCACTCTCCCAACTGACTTATATGGGGGAACTTCAAATGCTCATAACTCCAGAATCCTAAGTCCTAGAGACTCAAGGGTGGTACCGCTGGACTCGGGGTGCACAGAAATCGGGGGGTAGGACAAGGTCCCATGTCTCTATCTTTCTCAGCTGAGGATTGGTCAAAACTGACTCTGTTTAAAACCCCAAATTTTCACTCTCCCAACTCACTTATATGGGGGAACTTCAAATGCTCATAACTCCAGAACCCTAAGTCCTAGAGACTCAAGGGTGGTACCGTTGGACTCGGGGTGCACACAAATGGGGGGGTAGGACAAGGTCCCATGTCTCTATCTTGCTCCGCTGAGGATCGGTCAAAACTGACCCTGGTCAAAACTCCAAGCCCTGTACACTCTTAACAACCGTGAACACCAACTTCAACTTGACAAAAAGTACCACAAAAAGGGGGGTCAAAACCACTCCTAGGGCTCTGAAATGTGTTCCTAAACACTTTCTGGGGGAACACTTTGGGCCTTTCACACTTAGGCAGATTTTCACTCTCCCAACTGACTTATATGGGGGAACTTCAAATGCTCATAACTCCAGAACCCTAAGTCCTAGAGACTCAAGGGTGGTACCGTTGGACTCGGGGTGCACACAAATGGGGGGGTAGGACAAGGTCCCATGTCTCTATCTTTCTCCGCTGAGGATCGGTCAAAACTGACTCTGGTTAAAACCCCAAATTTTCACTCTCCCAACTCACTTATATGGGGGAACTTCAAATGCTCATAACTCCAGAACCCTAAGTCCTAGAGACTCAAGGGTGGTACCGTTGGACTCGGGGTGCACACAAATGGGGGGGTAGGACAAGGTCCCATGTCTCTATCTTGCTCCGCTGAGGATCGGTCAAAACTGACTCTGGTTAAATTCCAAATTTTCACTCTCCCAACTGACTTATATGGGGGAACTTCAAATGCTCATAACTCCGGAACCCTAAGTCCTAGAGACTCAAGGGTGGTACCGTTGGACTCGGGGTGCACACAAATGGGGGGGTAGGACAAGGTCCCATGTCTCTATCTTGCTCCGCTGAGGATCGGTCAAAACTGACCCTGGTTAAATCCCAAATTTTCACTCTCCCAACTCACTTATATGGGGGAACTTCAAATGCTCATAACTCCAGAACCCTAAGTCCTAGAGACTCAAGGGTGGTACCGTTGGACTCGGGGTGCACACAAATGGGGGGGTAGGACAAGGTCCCATGTCTCTATATTTCTCAGCTGAGGATCGGTCAAAACTGACTCTGGTTAAAACCCCAAATTTTCACTCTCCCAACTGACTTATATGGGGGAACTTCAAATGCTCATAACTCCAGAACCCTAAGTCCTAGAGACTCAAGGGTGGTACCGTTGGACTCGGGGTGCACACAAATGGGGGGGTAGGACAAGGTCCCATGTCTCTATCTTTCTCAGCTGAGGATCGGTCAAAACTGACTCTGGTTAAAACCCCAAATTTTCACTCTCCCAACTGACTTATATGGGGGAACTTCAAATGCTCATAACTCCAGAACCCTAAGTCCTAGAGACTCAGGGGTGGTACCGTTGGACTCGGGGTGCACACAAATGGGGGGGTAGGACGAGGTCCCATGTCTCTATCTTGCTCCGCTGAGGATCGGTCAAAACTGACCCTGGTCAAAAGTCCAAGCCCTGTACACTCTTAACAACCGTGAACACAAACTTCAACTTGACAAAAAGTACCACAAAAAGGGGGGTCCAAACCACTCCTAGGGCTCTGAAATGTGTTCCTAAACGCTTTCTGGGGGAACACTTTGGGCCTTTCACACTTAGGCAGATTTTCACTCTCCCAACTGACTTATATGGGGGAACTTCAAATGCTCATAACTCCAGAACCCTAAGTCCTAGAGACTCAAGGGTGGTACCGTTGGACTCGGGGTGCACACAAATGGGGGGGTAGGACAAGGTCCCATGTCTCTATCTTTCTCAGCTGAGGATCGGTCAAAACTGACTCTGGTTAAAACCCCAAATTTTCACTCTCCCAACTGACTTATATGGGGGAACTTCAAATGCTCATAACTCCAGAACCCTAAGTCCTAGAGACTCAAGGGTGGTACCGTTGGACTCGGGGTGCACACAAATGGGGGGGTAGGACAAGGTCCCATGTCTCTATCTTGCTCCGCTGAGGATCGGTCAAAACTGACTCTGGTTAAAACCCCAAATTTTCACTCTCCCAACTGACTTATATGGGGGAACTTCAAATGCTCATAACTCTAGAACCCTAAGTCCTAGAGACTCAAGGGTGGTACCGTTGGACTCGGGGTGCACACAAATGGGGGGGTAGGACAAGGTCCCATGTCTCTATCTTTCTCCGCTGAGGATCGGTCAAAACTGACCCTGGTCAAAACTCCAAGCCCTGTACACTCTTAACAACCGTGAACACCAACTTCAACTTGACAAAAAGTACCACAAAAAGGGGGGTCCAAACCACTCCTAGGGCTCTGAAATGTGTTCCTAAACGCTTTCTGGGGGAACACTTTGGGCCTTTCACACTTAGGCAGATTTTCACTCTCCCAACTGACTTATATGGGGGAACTTCAAATGCTCATAACTCCAGAACCCTAAGTCCTAGAGACTCAAGGGTGGTACCGTTGGACTCGGGGTGCACACAAATGGGGGGGTAGGACAAGGTCCCATGTCTCTATCTTTCTCAGCTGAGGATCGGTCAAAACTGACTCTGGTTAAAACCCCAAATTTTCACTCTCCCAACTGACTTATATGGGGGAACTTCAAATGCTCATAACTCCAGAACCCTAAGTCCTAGAGACTCAGGGGTGGTACCGTTGGACTCGGGGTGCACACAAATGGGGGGGTAGGACGAGGTCCCATGTCTCTATCTTTCTCCGTTGAGGATCGGTCAAAACTGACTCTGGTTAAAACCCCAAATTTTCACTCTCCCAACTGACTTATATGGGGGAACTTCAAATGCTCATAACTTCAGAATCCTAAGTCCTAGAGACTCAAGGGTGGTACCGTTGGACTCGGGGTGCACACAAATGGGGGGGTAGGACAAGGTCCCATGTCTCTATCTTGCTCCGCTGAGGATCGGTCAAAACTGACCCTGGTCAAAAGTCCAAGCCCTGTACACTCTTAACAACCGTGAACACAAACTTCAACTTGACAAAAAGTACCACAAAAAGGGGGGTCCAAACAACTCCTAGGGCTCTGAAATGTGTTCCTAAACGCTTTCTGGGGGAACACTTTGGGCCTTTCACACTTAGGCAGATTTTCACTCTCCCAACTGACTTATATGGGGGAACTTCAAATGCTCATAACTCCAGAACCCTAAGTCCTAGAGACTCAAGGGTGGTACCGTTGGACTCGGGGTGCACACAAATGGGGGGGTAGGACAAGGTCCCATGTCTCTATCTTTCTCAGCTGAGGATCGGTCAAAACTGACTCTGGTTAAAACCCCAAATTTTCACTCTCCCAACTGACTTATATGGGGGAACTTCAAATGCTCATAACTCCAGAACCCTAAGTCCTAGAGACTCAAGGGTGGTACCGTTGGACTCGGGGTGCACACAAATGGGGGGGTAGGACAAGGTCCCATGTCTCTATCTTTCTCAGCTGAGGATCGGTCAAAACTGACTCTGGTTAAAACCCCAAATTTTCACTCTCCCAACTGACTTATATGGGGGAACTTCAAATGCTCATAACTCCAGAACCCTAAGTCCTAGAGACTCAAGGGTGGTACCGTTGGACTCGGGGTGCACACAAATGGGGGGGTAGGACAAGGTCCCATGTCTCTATCTTTCTCCGTTGAGGATCGGTCAAAACTGACTCTGGTTAAAACCCCAAATTTTCACTCTCCCAACTGACTTATATGGGGGAACTTCAAATGCTCATAACTTCAGAACCCTAAGTCCTAGAGACTCAAGGGTGGTACCGTTGGACTCGGGGTGCACACAAATGGGGGGGTAGGACAAGGTCCCATGTCTCTATCTTGCTCCGCTGAGGATCGGTCAAAACTGACCCTGGTCAAAACTCCAAGCCCTGTACATTCTTAACAACCGTGAACACAAACTTCAACTTGACAAAAAGTACCACAAAAAGGGGGGTCCAAACCACTCCTAAGGCTCTGAAATGTCTTCCTAAACACTTTCTGGGGGAACACTTTTGGCCTTTCACACTTAGGCAGATTTGCACTCTCCCAACTCACTTATATGGGGGAACTTCAAATGCTCATAACTCCAGAACCCTAAGTCCTAGAGACTCAAGGGTGGTACCGTTGGACTCGGGGTGCACACAAATGGGGGGGTAGGACAAGGTCCCATGTCTCTATATTTCTCAGCTGAGGATCGGTCAAAACTGACTCTGGTTAAAACCCCAAATTTTCACTCTCCCAACTGACTTATATGGGGGAACTTCAAATGCTCATAACTCCAGAACCCTAAGTCCTAGAGACTCAAGGGTGGTACCGTTGGACTCGGGGTGCACACAAATGGGGGGGTAGGACAAGGTCCCATGTCTCTATCTTGCTCCGCTGAGGATCGGTCAAAACTGACCCTGGTTAAATCCCAAATTTTCACTCTCCCAACTCACTTATATGGGGGAAATTCAAATGCTCATAACTCCGGAACCCTAAGTCCTAGAGACTCAAGGGTGGTACCGTTGGACTCGGGGTGCACACAAATGGGGGGGTAGGACAAGGTCCCATGTCTCTATCTTGCTCCGCTGAGGATCGGTCAAAACTGACCCTAGTCAAAACTCCAAGCCCTGTACACTCTTAACAACCGTGAACACCAACTTCAACTTGACAAAAAGTACCACAAAAAGGGTGTCCAAACCACTCCTAGGGCTCTGAAATGTGTTCCTAAACACTTTCTGGGGGAACACTTTGGGCCTTTCACACTTAGGCAGATTTTCACTCTCCCAACTCACTTATATGGGGGAACTTCAAATGCTCATAACTCCAGAACCCTAAGTCCTAGAGACTCAAGGGTGGTACCGTTGGACTCGGGGTGCACACAAATGGGGGGGTAGGACAAGGTCCCATGTCTCTATCTTGCTCCGCTGAGGATCGGTCAAAACTGACCCTGGTTAAATCCCAAATTTTCACACACTTAGGCAGATTTGCACTCTCCCAACTCACTTATATGGGGGAACTTCAAATGCTCATAACTCCAGAACCCTAAGTCCTAGAGACTCAAGGGTGGTACCGTTGGACTCGGGGTGCACACAAATGGGGGGGGTAGGACAAGGTCCCATGTCTCTATCTTGCTCCGCTGAGGATCGGTCAAAACTGACCCTGGTTAAATCCCAAATTTTCACTCTCCCAACTCACTTATATGGGGGAAATTCAAATGCTCATAACTCCGGAACCCTAAGTCCTAGAGACTCAAGGGTGGTACCGTTGGACTCGGGGTGCACACAAATGGGGGGGTAGGACAAGGTCCCATGTCTCTATCTTGCTCCGCTGAGGATCGGTCAAAACTGACCCTAGTCAAAACTCCAAGCCCTGTACACTCTTAACAACCGTGAACACCAACTTCAACTTGACAAAAAGTACCACAAAAAGGGTGTCCAAACCACTCCTAGGGCTCTGAAATGTGTTCCTAAACACTTTCTGGGGGAACACTTTGGGCCTTTCACACATAGGCAGATTTTCACTCTCCCAACTCACTTATATGGGGGAACTTCAAATGCTCATAACTCCAGAACCCTAAGTCCTAGAGACTCAAGGGTGGTACCGTTGGACTCGGGGTGCACACAAATGGGGGGGGGGGGGGGGGGGGTAGGACGAGGTCCCATGTCTCTATCTTTCTCAGCTGAGGATCGGTCAAAACTGACTCTGGTTAAAACCCCAAATTTTCACTCTCCCAACTGACTTATATGGGGGAACTTCAAATGCTCATAACTCCAGAACCCGAAGTCCTAGAGACTCAAGGGTGGTACCGTTGGACTCGGGGTGCACACAAATGGGGGGGTAGGACAAGGTCCCATGTCTCTATATTTCTCAGCTGAGGATCGTTCAAAACTGACTCTGGTTAAAACCCCAAATTTTCACTCTCCCAACTGACTTATATGGGGGAACTTCAAATGCTCATAACTCCAGAACCCTAAGTCCTAGAGACTCAAGGGTGGTACCGTTGGACTCGGGGTGCACACAAATGGGGGGGTAGGACAAGGTCCCATGTCTCTATCTTGCTCCGCTGAGGATCGGTCAAAACTGACCCTGGTCAAAACTCCAAGCCCTGTACATTCTTAACAACCGTGAACACAAACTTCAACTTGACAAAAAGTACCAGTAAAAGGGGGGTCCAAACCACTCCTAGGGCTCTGAAATGTGTTCCTAAACACTTTCTGGGGGAACACTTTTGGCCTTTCACACTTAGGCAGATTTGCACTCTCCCAACTCACTTATATGGGGGAACTTCAAATGCTCATAACTCCAGAACCCTAAGTCCTAGAGACTCAAGGGTGGTACCGTTGGACTCGGGGTGCACACAAATGGGGGGGTAGGACAAGGTCCCATGTCTCTATCTTTCTCAGCTGAGGATCGGTCAAAACTGACTCTGGTTAAAACCCCAAATTTTCACTCTCCCAACTCACTTATATAGGAGAACTTCAAATGGTCATAACTCCAGAACCCTAAGTCCTAGAGACTCAAGGGTGGTACCGTTGGACTCGGGGTGCACACAAATGGGGGGGTAGGACAAGGTCCCATGTCTCTATCTTTCTCCGTTGAAGATCGGTCAAAACTGACTCTGGTTAAAACCCCAAATTTTCACTCTCCCAGCTGACTTATATGGGGGAACTTCAAATGCTCATAACTTCAGAACCCTAAGTCCTAGAGACTCAAGGGTGGTACCGTTGGACTCGGGGTGCACACAAATGGGGGGGTAGGACAAGGTCCCATGTCTCTATCTTTCTCAGCTGAGGATCGGTCAAAACTGACTCTGGTTAAAACCCCAAATTTTCACTCTCCCAACTCACTTATATAGGAGAACTTCAAATGGTCATAACTCCAGAACCCTAAGTCCTAGAGACTCAAGGGTGGTACCGTTGGACTCGGGGTGCACACAAATGGGGGGGTAGGACAAGGTCCCATGTCTCTATCTTGCTCCGCTGAGGATCGGTCAAAACTGACTCTGGTTAAAACCCCAAATTTTCACTCTCCCAACTGACTTATATGGGGGAACTTCAAATGCTCATAACTCCAGAACCCTAAGTCCTAGAGACTCAAGGGTGGTACCGTTGGACTCGGGGTGCACACAAATGGGGGGGTAGGACAAGGTCCCATGTCTCTATCTTTCTCCCCTGAGGATCAGTAAAAACTGACCCTGGTTAAAACCCCAAATTTTCACTCACCCAACTCAATTATATGGGGGATCTTCAAATGCTCATAACTCCGGAACCCTAAGTCCTAGAGACTCAAGGGTGGTACCGTTGGACTCGGGGTAAACACAATTGGGGGGGGGGGGGGGGGGGGTAGGACAAGGTCCCATGTCTCTATCTTTCTCCCCTGAGGATCGGTCAAAGCTGACCCTGGTTAAAACACCAAGCCATGTACACTCTCAACAACCCTAAACTCCAACTTCAGCTTGACAAAAAGTACCACAAAAAGAGGGCTCCAAACCACTCCTAAGGCTCTGAAACGTGCTCCTAAACACTTTGTGGAGGAACACTTTTGGCCTCTCACCCTTAGGCAAATTTTCACTCTCCCAACTCACTTATATAGGGGATCTTCAAATGCTCATAACTCCGGAACCCTAAGTCCTAGAGACTCAAGGGTGGTACCGTTGGACTCGGGGTAAACACAAATGGGGGGGTAGGACAAGGTCCCATGTCTCTATCTTTCTCCCCTGAGGATCAGTAAAAACTGACCCTGGTTAAAACCCCAAATTTTCACTCACCCAACTCAATTATATGGGGGATCTTCAAATGCTCATAACTCCGGAACCCTAAGTCCTAGAGACTCAAGGGTGGTACCGTTGGACTCGGGGTAAACACAATTGGGGGGGGGGGGGGGGGGGGGGGGGGTAGGACAAGGTCCCATGTCTCTATCTTTCTCCCCTGAGGATCGGTCAAAGCTGACCCTGGTTAAAACACCAAGCCATGTACACTCTCAACAACCCTAAACTCCAACTTCAGCTTGACAAAAAGTACCACAAAAAGAGGGCTCCAAACCACTCCTAGGGCTCTGAAACGTGCTGCTAAACACTTTCTGGAGGAACACTTTTGGCCTCTCACCCTTAGGCAAATTTTCACTCTCCCAACTCACTTATATGGGGGATCTTCAAATGCTCATAACTCTGGAACCCTAAGTCCTAGAGACTCAAGGGTGGTACCGTTGGACTCGGGGTACACACAATTGGGGGGGTAGGACAAGGTCCCATGTCTCTATCTTTCTCCCCTGAGGATCGGTCAAAGCTGACCCTGGTTAAAACACCAAGCCATGTACACTCTCAACAACCCTAAACACCAACTTCAGCTTGACAAAAAGTACCACAAAAAGAGGGGTCCAAACCACTCCTAAGGCTCTGAAACGTGTTCCTAAACACTTTCTGGAGGAACACTTTTGGCCTCTCACCATCGGCGGAGTCAGACAATTTTCATAGGGGTGGCCAGACTGACACCATTGCTTACACAGGGGTGGCTGATTTAATGGTGTTTCTTAGTCACTCACTGACTTATACAGGCAGTGACTGCCATGTAGTAACTGTTTTTTTTTTCAATAGCAGTGACACGGTGAAACTGTTTCGACTTTCATACTGTTAAAAGCCTCAATTAGCAAACTTTGCCATATCTGTTTCAACCCCAGCATAGCCAAGTTATTCATAGCCTACATTAAGACAATAAACATTTCACACATAGTAAATCAAACTTACCTCCGACTTCTGGAAACGGAGAAAAGTCCACTCTTCTTCACTGGTAATGCAAGTAAACAGTGCATAGATAATAAGAGGGGAACCCCAGGTGAACTTCAATAATTACTTCTTCTCCTGCAATTCTGTTGGTAGTTGACATTCAGGTTAAATGCATTACTGCCACCATCTGTTCTGGTGGAGATCTACTCGTAAGAGGTGCACTGTTGAATTGCGTCCCTGTGGGAACACCGATGTACAGAGATGGTTTCGCCAAAAAAGCCGGTAAATCGGTGGTGGGAGGGTGGCCGAAGATCAATCTATGGTGGCCGTGGCCACCCCCTGGCTCCGCCCCTGCCTCTCACACTTAGGCAAATTTTAACTCTCCCAAGTCACTCCAAACCACTCCTAAGGCTCTGAAACGTGCTCCTAAACACTTTCTGGAGGAACACTTTTGGCCTCTCACCCTTAGGCAAATTTTCACTCTCCCAACTCACTTATATGGGGGATCTTCAAATGCTCATAATTCCGGAACCCTAAGTCCTAAAGACTCAAGGGTGGTACCGTTGGACTTGGGGTACACACAAATGGGGGGGGTAGAACAAGGTCCCATGTCTCTATTTTTCTCCCCTGAGGATCAGTCAAAGCTGACCCTGGTTAAAACACCAAGCCATGTACACTCTCAACAACCCTAAACACCAACTTCAGCTTGACAAAAAGTACCACAAAAAGAGGGGTCCAAACCACTCCTAAGGCTCTGAAACGTGCTCCTAAACACTTTCTGGAGGAACACTTTTGGCCTCTCACCCTTAGGCAAATTTTCACTCTCCCAACTGACTTATATGGGGGAACTTCAAATGCTCATAACTCCAGAACCCTAAGTCCTAGAGACTCAAGGGTGGTACCGTTGGACTCGGGGTGCACACAAATGGGGGAGTAGGACAAGGTCCCATGTCTCTATCTTGCTCCGCTGAGGATCGGTCAAAACTGACCCTAGTCAAAACTCCAAGCCCTGTACACTCTTAACAACCGTGAACACAAACTTCAACTTGACAAAAAGTACCACAAAAAGGGGGGTCCAAACCACTCCTAGGGCTCTGAAATGTGTTCCTAAACTGTTTCTGGGGGAACACTTTTGGCCTTTCACACTTAGGCAGATTTTCACTCTCCCAACTCACTTATATGGGGGAAATTCAAATGCTCATAACTCCAGAACCCTAAGTCCTAGAGACTCAAGGGTGGTACCGTTGGACTCGGGGTGCACACAAATGGGGGGGTAGGACAAGGTCCCATGTCTCTATCTTGCTCCGCTGAGGATCGGTCAAAACTGACCCTAGTCAAAACTCCAAGCCCTGTACACTCTTAACAACCGTGAACACCAACTTCAACTTGATAAAAAGTACCACAAAAAGGGTGTCCAAACCACTCCTAGGGCTCTGAAATGTGTTCCTAAACACTTTCTGGGGGAACACTTTGGGCCTTTCACACTTAGGCAGATTTTCACTCTCCCAACTGACTTATATGGGGGAACTTCAAATGCTCATAACTCCAGAACCCTAAGTCCTAGAGACTCAAGGGTGGTACCGTTGGACTCGGGGTGCACACAAATGGGGGGGTAGGACGAGGTCCCATGTCTCTATCTTTCTCAGCTGAGGATCGGTCAAAACTGACTCTGGTTAAAACCCCAAATTTTCACTCTTCCAACTGACTTATATGGGGGAACTTCAAATGCTCATAACTCCAGAACCCTAAGTCCTAGAGACTCAAGGGTGGTACCGTTGGACTCGGGGTGCACACAAATGGGTGGGGGGGGGGGGGGGGGGGGGGGGTAGGACAAGGTCCCATGTCTCTATCTTGCTCCGCTGAGGATCGGTCAAAACTGACCCTGGTCAAAACTCCAAGCCCTGTACATTCTTAACAACCGTGAACACAAACTTCAACTTGACAAAAAGTACCACAAAAAGGGGGGTCCAAACCACTCCTAGGGCTCTGAAATGTGTTCCTAAGCACTTTCTGGGGGAACACTTTTGGCCTTTCACAGGCAGATTTGCACTCTCCCAACTCACTTATATGGGGGAACTTCAAATGCTCATAACTCCAGAACCCTAAGTCCTAGAGACTCAAGGGTGGTACCGTTGGACTCGGGGTGCACACAAATGGGGGGGTAGGACAAGGTCCCATGTCTCTATCTTGCTCCGCTGAGGATCGGTCAAAACTGACCCTGGTTAAATCCCAAATTTTCACTCTCCCAACTCACTTATATGGGGGAACTTCAAATGCTCATAACTCCGGAACCCTAAGTCCTAGAGACTCAAGGGTGGTACCGTTGGACTCGGGGTGCACACAAATGGGGGGGTAGAACAAGGTCCCATGTCTCTATCTTGCTCCGCTGAGGATCGGTCAAAACTGACCCTAGTCAAAACTCCAAGCCCTGTACACTCTTAACAACCGTGAACACCAACTTCAAATTGACAAAAAGTACCACAAAAAGGGTGTCCAAACCACTCCTAGGGCTCTGAAATGTGTTCCTAAACACTTTCTGGGGGAACACTTTGGGCCTTTCACACTTAGGCAGATTTTCACTCTCCCAACTCACTTATATGGGGGAACTTCAAATGCTCATAACTCCAGAACCCTAAGTCCTAGAGACTCAAGGGTGGTACCGTTGGACTCGGGGTGCACACAAATGGGGGGGTAGGACAAGGTCCCATGTCTCTATCTTTCTCCGTTGAGGATCGGTCAAAACTGACCCTGGTTAAAACCCCAAATTTTCACTCTCCCAACTGACTTATATGGGGGAACTTCAAATGCTCATAACTTCAGAACCCTAAGTCCTAGAGACTCAAGGGTGGTACCGTTGGACTCGGGGTGCACACAAATGGGGGGGGTAGGACAAGGTCCCATGTCTCTATCTTGCTCCGCTGAGGATCGGTCAAAACTGACCCTGGTCAAAACTCCAAGCCCTGTACATTCTTAACAACCGTGAACACAAACTTCAACTTGACAAAAAGTACCACAAAAAGGGGGGTCCAAACCACTCCTAGGGCTCTGAAATGTGTTCCTAAACACTTTCTGGGGGAACACTTTTGGCCTTTCACACTTAGGCAGATTTGCACTCTCCCAACTCACTTATATGGGGGAACTTCAAATGCTCATGACTCCAGAACCCTAAGTCCTAGAGACTCAAGGGTGGTACCGTTGGACTCGGGGTGCACACAAATGGGGGGGTAGGACAAGGTCCCATGTCTCTATCTTGCTCCGCTGAGGATCGGTCAAAACTGACTCTGGTTAAAACCCCAAATTTTCACTCTCCCAACTGACTTATATGGGGGAACTTCAAATGCTCATAACTCCAGAACCCTAAGTCCTAGAGACTCAAGGGTGGTACCGTTGGACTCAGGGTGCACACAAATTGGGGGGTAGGACAAGGTCCCATGTCTCTATCTTGCTCCGCTGAGGATCGGTCAAAACTGACCCTGGTTAAATCCCAAATTTTCACTCTCCCAACTCACTTATATGGGGGAACTTCAAATGCTCATAACTCCGGAACCCTAAGTCCTAGAGACTCAAGGGTGGTACCGTTGGACTCGGGGTGCACACAAATGGGGGGGTAGGACAAGGTCCCATGTCTCTATCTTGCTCCGCTGAGGATCGGTCAAAACTGACCCTGGTCAAAACTCCAAGCCCTGTACACTCTTAACAACCGTAAACACCAACTTCAACTTGACAAAAAGTACCACAAAAAGGGGGGTCCAAACCACTCCTAGGGCTCTGAAATGTGTTCCTAAACGCTTTCTGGGGGAACACTTTGGGCCTTTCACAGGCAGATTTTCACTCTCCCAACTGACTTATATGGGGGAACTTCAAATGCTCATAACTCCAGAACCCTAAGTCCTAGAGACTCAAGGGTGGTACCGTTGGACTCGGGGTGCACACAAATGGGGGGGTAGGACAAGGTCCCATGTCTCTATCTTTCTCAGCTGAGGATCGGTCAAAACTGACTCTGGTTAAAACCCCAAATTTTCACTCTCCCAACTGACTTATATGGGGGAACTTCAAATGCTCATAACTCCAGAACCCTAAGTCCTAGAGACTCAGGGGTGGTACCGTTGGACTCGGGGTGCACACAAATGGGGGGGTAGGACAAGGTCCCATGTCTCTATCTTTCTCCGTTGAGGATCGGTCAAAACTGACTCTGGTTAAAACCCCAAATTTTCACTCTCCCAACTGACTTATATGGGGGAACTTCAAATGCTCATAACTTCAGAACCCTAAGTCCTAGAGACTCAAGGGTGGTACCGTTGGACTCGGGGTGCACACAAATGGGGGGGTAGGACAAGGTCCCATGTCTCTATCTTGCTCCGCTGAGGATCGGTCAAAACTGACCCTGGTCAAAAGTCCAAGCCCTGTACATTCTTAACAACCGTGAACACAAACTTCAACTTGACAAAAAGTACCACAAAAAGGGGGGTCCAAACCACTCCTAGGGCTCTGAAATGTGTTCCTAAACACTTTCTGGGGGAACACTTTTGGCCTTTCACACTTAGGCAGATTTGCACTCTCCCAACTCACTTATATGGGGGAACTTCAAATGCTCATAACTCCAGAACCCTAAGTCCTAGAGACTCAAGGGTGGTACCGTTGGACTCGGGGTGCACACAAATGGGGGGGTAGGACAAGGTCCCATGTCTCTATCTTGCTCCGCTGAGGATCGGTCAAAACTGACCCTGGTTAAATCCCAAATTTTCACTCTCCCAACTGACTTATATGGGGGAACTTCAAATGCTCATAACTCCGGAACCCTAAGTCCTAGAGACTCAAGGGTGGTACCGTTGGACTCGGGGTGCACACAAATGGGGGGGTAGGACAAGGTCCCATGTCTCTATCTTGCTCCGCTGAGGATCGGTCAAAACTGACCCTAGTCAAAACTCCAAGCCCTGTACACTCTTAACAACCGTGAACACCAACTTCAACTTGATAAAAAGTACCACAAAAAGGGTGTCCAAACCACTCCTAGGGCTCTGAAATGTGTTCCTAAACACTTTCTGGGGGAACACTTTGGGCCTTTCACACTTAGGCAGATTTTCACTCTCCCAACTGACTTATATGGGGGAACTTCAAATGCTCATAACTCCAGAACCCTAAGTCCTAGAGACTCAAGGGTGGTACCGTTGGACTCGGGGTGCACACAAATGGGGGGGTAGGACGAGGTCCCATGTCTCTATCTTTCTCAGCTGAGGATCGGTCAAAACTGACTCTGGTTAAAACCCCAAATTTTCACTCTTCCAACTGACTTATATGGGGGAACTTCAAATGCTCATAACTCCAGAACCCTAAGTCCTAGAGACTCAAGGGTGGTACCGTTGGACTCGGGGTGCACACAAATGGGGGGGTAGGACAAGGTCCCATGTCTCTATCTTGCTCCGCTGAGGATCGGTCAAAACTGACCCTGGTCAAAACTCCAAGCCCTGTACACTCTTAACAACCGTGAACACCAACTTCAACTTGACAAAAAGTACCACAAAAAGGGGGGTCCAAACCACTCCTAGGGCTCTGAAATGTGTTCCTAAACACTTTCTGGGGGAACACTTTGGGCCTTTCACACTTAGGCAGATTTTCACTCTCCCAACTGACTTATATGGGGGAACTTCAAATGCTCATAACTCCAGAACCCTAAGTCCTAGTGACTCAAGGGTGGTACCGTTGGACTCGGGGTGCACACAAATGGGGGGGTAGGACAAGGTCCCATGTCTCTATCTTTCTCAGCTGAGGATCGGTCAAAACTGACTCTGGTTAAAACCCCAAATTTTCACTCTCCCAACTGACTTATATGGGGGAACTTCAAATGCTCATAACTCCAGAACCCTAAGTCCTAGAGACTCAAGGGTGGTACCGTTGGACTCGGGGTGCACACAAATGGGGGGGGTAGGACAAGGTCCCATGTCTCTATCTTGCTCCGCTGAGGATCGGTCAAAACTGACCCTGGTCAAAACTCCAAGCCCTGTACATTCTTAACAACCGTGAACACCAACTTCAACTTGACAAAAAGTACCACAAAAAGGGGGGTCCAAACCACTCCTAGGGCTCTGAAATGTGTTCCTAAACACTTTCTGGGGGAACACTTTGGGCCTTTCACACTTAGGCAGATTTTCACTCTCCCAACTGACTTATATGGGGGAACTTCAAATGCTCATAACTCCAGAACCCTAAGTCCTAGAGACTCAAGGGTGGTACCGTTGGACTCGGGGTGCACACAAATGGGGGGGTAGGACAAGGTCCCATGTCTCTATCTTTCTCAGCTGAGGATCGGTCAAAACTGACTCTGGTTAAAACCCCAAATTTTCACTCTCCTAACTGACTTATATGGGGGAACTTCAAATGCTCATAACTCCAGAACCCTAAGTCCTAGAGACTCAAGGGTGGTACCGTTGGACTCGGGGTGCACACAAATGGGGGGGTAGGACAAGGTCCCATGTCTCTATCTTGCTCCGCTGAGGATCGGTCAAAACTGACCCTGGTCAAAACTGACCCTGGTCAAAACTCCAAGCCCTGTACATTCTTAACAACCGTGAACACAAACTTCAACTTGACAAAAAGTACCACAAAAAGGGGGGTCCAAACCACTCCTAGGGCTCTGAAATGTCTTCCTAAACACTTTCTGGGGGAACACTTTTGGCCTTTCACACTTAGGCAGATTTGCACTCTCCCAACTCACTTATATGGGGGAACTTCAAATGCTCATAACTCCAGAACCCTAAGTCCTAGAGACTCAAGGGTGGTACCGTTGGACTCGGGGTGCACACAAATGGGGGGGTAGGACAAGGTCCCATGTCTCTATCTTTCTCAGCTGAGGATCGGTCAAAACTGACTCTGGTTAAAACCCCAAATTTTCACTCTCCCAACTGACTTATATGGGGGAACTTCAAATGCTCATAACTCCAGAACCCTAAGTCCTAGAGACTCAAGGGTGGTACCGTTGGACTCGGGGTGCACACAAATGGGGGGGTAGGACAAGGTCCCATGTCTCTATCTTGCTCCGCTGAGGATCGGTCAAAACTGACCCTAGTCAAAACTCCAAGCCCTGTACACTCTTAACAACCGTGAACACCAACTTCAACTTGACAAAAATTACCACAAAAAGGGTGTCCAAACCACTCCTAGGGCTCTGAAATGTGTTCCTAAACACTTTCTGGGGGAACACTTTGGGCCTTTCACACTTAGGCAGATTTTCACTCTCCCAACTCACTTATATGGGGGAACTTCAAATGCTCATAACTCCAGAACCCTAAGTCCTAGAGACTCAAGGGTGGTACCGTTGGACTCGGGGTGCACACAAATGGGGGCTAGGACAAGGTCCCATGTCTCTATCTTGCTCCGCTGAGGATCGGTCAAAACTGACCCTGGTTAAATCCCAAATTTTCACTCTCCCAACTCACTTATATGGGGGAACTTCAAATGCTCATAACTCCAGAATCCTAAGTCCTAGAGACTCAAGGGTGGTACCGTTGGACTCGGGGTGCACACAAATGGGGGGGTAGGACAAGGTCCCATGTCTCTATCTTGCTCCGCTAAGGATCGGTCAAAACTGACCCTGGTCAAAACTCCAAGCCCTGTACACTCTTAACAACCGTGAACACAAACTTCAACTTGACAAAAAGTACCACAAAAAAGGGGGGTCCAAACCACTCCTAGGGCTCTGAAATGTGTTCCTAAACACTTTCTGGGGGAACACTTTTGGCCTTTCACACTTAGGCAGATTTTCACTCTCCCAACTGACTTATATGGGGGAACTTCAAATGCTCATAACTCCAGAACCCTAAGTCCTAGAGACTCAAGGGTGGTACCGTTGGACTCGGGGTGCACACAAATGGGGGGGTAGGACAAGGTCCCATGTCTCTATCTTTCTCCGCTGAGGATCGGTCAAAACTGACCCTGGTTAAAACCCCAAATTTTCACTCTCCCAACTGACTTATATGGGGGAACTTCAAATGCTCATAACTCCAGAACCCTAAGTCCTAGAGACTCAAGGGTGGTACCGTTGGACTCGGGGTGCACACAAATGGGGGGGTAGGACAAGGTCCCATGTCTCTATCTTTCTCAGCTGAGGATTGGTCAAAACTGACTCTGTTTAAAACCCCAAATTTTCACTCTCCCAACTGACTTATATGGGGGAACTTCAAATGCTCATAACTCCAGAACCCTAAGTCCTAGAGACTCAAGGGTGGTACCGTTGGACTCGGGGTGCACACAAATGGGGGGGTAGGACAAGGTCCCATGTCTCTATCTTTCTCCGCTGAGGATCAGTCAAAACTGACCCTGGTTAAATCCCAAATTTTCACTCTCCCAACTCACTTACATGGGGGAACTTCAAATGCTCATAACTCCGGAACCCTAAGTCCTAGAGACTCAAGGGTGGTACCGCTGGACTCGGGGTGCACACAAATGGGGGGGTAGGACAAGGTCCCATGTCTCTATCTTTCTCAGCTGAGGATTGGTCAAAACTGACTCTGTTTAAAACCCCAAATTTTCACTCTCCCAACTCACTTATATGGGGGAACTTCAAATGCTCATAACTCCAGAACCCTAAGTCCTAGAGACTCAAGGGTGGTACCGTTGGACTCGGGGTGCACACAAATGGGGGGGGTAGGACAAGGTCCCATGTCTCTATCTTGCTCCGCTGAGGATCAGTCAAAACTGACTCTGGTTAAAACCCCAAATTTTCACTCTCCCAACTGACTTATATGGGGGAACTTCAAATGCTCATAACTCCAGAACCCTAAGTCCTAGAGACTCAAGGGTGGTACCGTTGGACTCGGGGTGCACACAAATGGGGGGGTAGGACAAGGTCCCATGTCTCTATCTTTCTCAGCTGAGGATCGGTCAAAACTGACTCTGGTTAAAACCCCAAATTTTCACTCTCCCAACTCACTTATATGGGGGAACTTCAAATGCTCATAACTTCAGAACCCTAAGTCCTAGAGACTCAAGGGTGGTACCGTTGGACTCGGGGTGCACACAAATGGGGGGGTAGGACAAGGTCCCATGTCTCTATCTTGCTCCGCTGAGGATCGGTCAAAACTGACCCTGGTCAAAACTCCAAGCCCTGTACATTCTTAACAACCGTGAACACAAACTTCAACTTGACAAAAAGTACCACAAAAAGGGGGGTCCAAACCACTCCTAGGGATCTGAAATGTGTTCCTAAACACTTTCTGGGGGAACACTTTTGGCCTTTCACACTTAGGCAGATTTGCACTCTCCCAACTCACTTATATGGGGGAACTTCAAATGCTCATAACTCCAGAACCCTAAGTCCTAGAGACTCAAGGGTGGTACCGTTGGACTCGGGGTGCACACAAATGGGGGGGTAGGACAAGGTCCCATGTCTCTATCTTGCTCCGCTGAGGATCGGTCAAAACTGACCCTGGTCAAAACTCCAAGCCCTGTACACTCTTAACAACCGTGAACACCAACTTCAACTTGACAAAAAGTACCACAAAAAGGGGGGTCCAAACCACTCCTAGGGCTCTGAAATGTGTTCCTAAACACTTTCTGGGGGAACACTTTGGGCCTTTCACACTTAGGCAGATTTTCACTCTCCCAACTGACTTATATGGGGGAACTTCAAATGCTCATAACTCCAGAACCCTAAGTCCTAGAGACTCAAGGGTGGTACCGTTGGACTCGGGGTGCACACAAATGGGGGGGTAGGACAAGGTCCCATGTCTCTATCTTTCTCCGTTGAGGATCGGTCAAAACTGACTCTGGTTAAAACTCCAAATTTTCACTCTCCCAACTGACTTATATGGGGGAACTTCAAATGCTCATAACTTCAGAACCCTAAGTCCTAGAGACTCAAGGGTGGTACCGTTGGACTCGGGGTGCACACAAATGGTGGGGTAGGACAAGGTCCCATGTCTCTATCTTGCTCCGCTGAGGATCAGTCAAAACTGACCCTGGTCAAAACTCTAAGCCCTGTACACTCTTAACAACCGTGAACACCAACTTCAACTTGACAAAAAGTACCACAAAAAGGGAGGTCCAAACCACTCCTAGGGCTCTGAAATGTGTTCCTAAACACTTTCTGGGGGAACACTTTGGGCCTTTCACACATAGGCAGATTTTCACTCTCCCAACTCACTTATATGGGGGAACTTCAAATGCTCATAACTCCAGAACCCTAAGTCCTAGAGACTCAAGGGTGGTACCGTTGGACTCGGGGTGCACACAAATGGGGGGGTAGGACGAGGTCCCATGTCTCTATCTTTCTCAGCTGAGGATCGGTCAAAACTGACTCTGGTTAAAACCCCAAATTTTCACTCTCCCAACTGACTTATATGGGGGAACTTCAAATGCTCATAACTCCAGAACCCTAAGTCCTAGAGACTCAAGGGTGGTACCGTTGGACTCGGGGTGCACACAAATGGGGGGGGGGGGGGGGGGGGGGGGGGGGTGGGACAAGGTCCCATGTCTCTATCTTTCTCCGCTGAGGATCAGTCAAAACTGACTCTGGTTAAAACCCCAAATTTTCACTCTCCCAACTGACTTATATGGGGGAACTTCAAATGCTCATAACTCCAGAACCCTAAGTCCTAGAGACTCAAGGGTGGTACCGTTGGACTCGGGGTGCACACAAATGGGGTCTATCTTGTTCTATCTTGCTCCGCTGAGGATCGGTCAAAACTGACCCTGGACAAAAAAATCCAAGCCCTGTACATTCTTAACAACCGTGAACACAAACTTCAACTTGACAAAAAGTACCACAAAAAGGGGGGTCCAAACCACTCCTAGGGCTCTGAAATGTGTTCCTAAACACTTTCTGGGGGAACACTTTTGGCCTTTCACACTTAGGCAGATTTGCACTCTCCCAACTCACTTATATGGGGGAACTTCAAATGTTCATAACTCCAGAACCCTAAGTCCTAGAGACTCAAGGGTGGTACCGTTGGACTCGGGGTGCACACAAATGGGGGGGTAGGACAAGGTCCCATGTCTCTATCTTTCTCCGCTGAGGATCAGTCAAAACTGACCCTGGTTAAATCCCAAATTTTCACTCTCCCAACTCACTTACATGGGGGAACTTCAAATGCTCATAACTCCGGAACCCTAAGTCCTAGAGACTCAAGGGTGGTACCGTTGGACTCGGGGTGCACACAAATGGGGGGGGTAGGACAAAGTCCCATGTCTCTATCTTGCTCCGCTGAGGATCGGTCAAAACTGACCCTGGTTAAATCCCAAATTTTCACTCTCCCAACTCACTTATATGGGGGAACTTCAAATGCTCATAACTCCAGAACCCTAAGTCCTAGAGACTCAAGGGTGGTACCGTTGGACTTGGGGTGCACACAAATGGGGGGGTAGGACAAGGTCCCATGTCTCTATCTTTCTCCGTTGAGGATCGGTCAAAACTGACTCTGGTTAAAACCCCAAATTTTCACTCTCCCAACTCACTTATATGGGGGAACTTCAAATGCTCATAACTTCAGAACCCTAAGTCCTAGAGACTCAAGGGTGGTACCGTTGGACTCGGGGTGCACACAAATGGGGGGGTAGGACAAGGTCCCATGTCTCTATCTTGCTCCGCTGAGGATCGGTCAAAACTGACCCTGGTCAAAACTCCAAGCCCTGTACATTCTTAACAACCGTGAACACAAACTTCAACTTGACAAAAAGTACCACAAAAAGGGGGGTCCAAACCACTCCTAGGGCTCTGAAATGTGTTCCTAAACACTTTCTGGGGGAACACTTTTGGCCTTTCACACTTAGGCAGATTTGCACTCTCCCAACTCACTTATATGGGGGAACTTCAAATGCTCATAACTCCAGAACCCTAAGTCCTAGAGACTCAAGGGTGGTACCGTTGGACTCGGGGTGCACACAAATGGGGGGGTAGGACAAGGTCCCATGTCTCTATCTTTCTCAGCTGAGGATCGGTCAAAACTGACTCTGGTTAAAACCCCAAATTTTCACTCTCCCAACTCACTTATATAGGAGAACTTCGAATGGTCATAACTCCAGAACCCTAAGTCCTAGAGACTCAAGGGTGGTACCGTTGGACTCGGGGTGCACACAAATGGGGGGGTAGGACAAGGTCCCATGTCTCTATCTTGCTCCGCTGAGGATCGGTCAAAACTGACCCTGGTCAAAACTCCAAGCCCTGTACACTCTTAACAACCGTGAACACCAACTTCAACTTGACAAAAAGTACCACAAAAAGGGGGGTCCAAACCACTCCTAGGGCTCTGAAATGTGTTCCTAAACAATTTCTGGGGGAACACTTTGGGCCTTTCACACTTAGGCAGATTTTCACTCTCCCAACTGACTTATATGGGGGAACTTCAAATGCTCATAACTCCAGAACCCTAAGTCCTAGAGACTCAAGGGTGGTACCGTTGGACTCGGGGTGCACACAAATGGGGGGGTAGGACAAGGTCCCATGTCTCTATCTTTCTCCGTTGAGGATCGGTCAAAACTGACTCTGGTTAAAACCCCAAATTTTCACTCTCCCAACTCACTTATATGGGGGAACTTCAAATGCTCATAACTCCAGAACCCTAAGTCCTAGAGACTCAAGGGTGGTACCGTTGGACTCGGGGTGCACACAAATGGGGGGGGTAGGACAAGGTCCCATGTCTCTATCTTGCTCCGCTGAGGATCAGTCAAAACTGACTCTGGTTAAAACCCCAAATTTTCACTCTCCCAACTGACTTATATGGGGGAACTTCAAATGCTCATAACTCCAGAACCCTAAGTCCTAGAGACTCAAGGGTGGTACCGTTGGACTCGGGGTGCACACAAATGGGGGGGTAGGACAAGGTCCCATGTCTCTATCTTTCTCAGCTGAGGATCGGTCAAAACTGACTCTGGTTAAAACCCCAAATTTTCACTCTCCCAACTGACTTATATGGGGGAACTTCAAATGCTCATAACTTCAGAACCCTAAGTCCTAGAGACTCAAGGGTGGTACCGTTGGACTCGGGGTGCACACAAATGGGGGGGTAGGACAAGGTCCCATGTCTCTATCTTGCTCCGCTGAGGATCGGTCAAAACTGACCCTGGTCAAAACTCCAAGCCCTGTACATTCTTAACAACCGTGAACACAAACTTCAACTTGACAAAAAGTACCACAAAAAGGGGGGTCCAAACCACTCCTAGGGATCTGAAATGTGTTCCTAAACACTTTCTGGGGGAACACTTTTGGCCTTTCACACTTAGGCAGATTTGCACTCTCCCAACTCACTTATATGGGGGAACTTCAAATGCTCATAACTCCAGAACCCTAAGTCCTAGAGACTCAAGGGTGGTACCGTTGGACTCGGGGTGCACACAAATGGGGGGGTAGGACAAGGTCCCATGTCTCTATCTTGCTCCGCTGAGGATCGGTCAAAACTGACCCTGGTCAAAACTCCAAGCCCTGTACACTCTTAACAACCGTGAACACCAACTTCAACTTGACAAAAAGTACCACAAAAAGGGGGGTCCAAACCACTCCTAGGGCTCTGAAATGTGTTCCTAAACGCTTTCTGGGGGAACACTTTGGGCCTTTCACACTTAGGCAGATTTTCACTCTCCCAACTGACTTATATGGGGGAACTTCAAATGCTCATAACTCCAGAACCCTAAGTCCTAGAGACTCAAGGGTGGTACCGTTGGACTCGGGGTGCACACAAATGGGGGGGTAGGACAAGGTCCCATGTCTCTATCTTTCTCAGCTGAGGATCGGTCAAAACTGACTCTGGTTAAAACCCCAAATTTTCACTCTCCCAACTGACTTATATGGGGGAACTTCAAATGCTCATAACTTCAGAACCCTAAGTCCTAGAGACTCAAGGGTGGTACCGTTGGACTCGGGGTGCACACAAATGGGGGGGTAGGACAAGGTCCCATGTCTCTATCTTGCTCCGCTGAGGATCGGTCAAAACTGACCCTGGTCAAAACTCCAAGCCCTGTACATTCTTAACAACCGTGAACACAAACTTCAACTTGACAAAAAGTACCACAAAAAGGGGGGTCCAAACCACTCCTAGGGCTCTGAAATGTCTTCCTAAACACTTTCTGGGGGAACACTTTTGGCCTTTCACACTTAGGCAGATTTGCACTCTCCCAACTCACTTATATGGGGGAACTTCAAATGCTCATAACTCCAGAACCCTAAGTCCTAGAGACTCAAGGGTGGTACCGTTGGACTCGGGGTGCACACAAATGGGGGGGTAGGACAAGGTCCCATGTCTCTATCTTTCTCAGCTGAGGATCGGTCAAAACTGACTCTGGTTAAAACCCCAAATTTTCACTCTCCCAACTGACTTATATGGGGGAACTTCACATGCTCATAACTCCAGAACCCTAAGTCCTAGAGACTCAAGGGTGGTACCGTTGGACTCGGGGTGCACACAAATGGGGGGGTAGGACAAGGTCCCATGTCTCTATCTTGCTCCGCTGAGGATCGGTCAAAACTGACCCTGGTCAAAACTCCAAGCCCTGTACACTCTTAACAACCGTGAACACCAACTTCAACTTGACAAAAAGTACCACAAAAAGGGGGGTCCAAACCACTCCTAGGGCTCTGAAATGTGTTCCTAAACGCTTTCTGGGGGAACACTTTGGGCCTTTCACACTTAGGCAGATTTTCACTCTCCCAACTGACTTATATGGGGGAACTTCAAATGCTCATAACTCCAGAACCCTAAGTCCTAGAGACTCAAGGGTGGTACCGTTGGACTCGGGGTGCACACAAATGGGAGGGTAGGACAAGGTCCCATGTCTCTATCTTTCTCAGCTGAGGATCGGTCAAAACTGACTCTGGTTAAAACCCCAAATTTTCACTCTCCCAACTGACTTATATGGGGGAACTTCAAATGCTCATAACTTCAGAACCCTAAGTCCTAGAGACTCAAGGGTGGTACCGTTGGACTCGGGGTGCACACAAATGGGGGGGGTAGGACAAGGTCCCATGTCTCTATCTTGCTCCGCTGAGGATCGGTCAAAACTGACCCTGGTCAAAACTCCAAGCCCTATACATTCTTAACAACCGTGAACACAAACTTCAACTTGACAAAAAGTACCACAAAAAGGGGGGTCCAAACCACTCCTAGGGCTCTGAAATGTCTTCCTAAACACTTTCTGGGGGAACACTTTTGGCCTTTCACACTTAGGCAGATTTGCACTCTCCCAACTCACTTATATGGGGGAACTTCAAATGCTCATAACTCCAGAACCCTAAGTCCTAGAGACTCAAGGGTGGTACCGTTGGACTCGGGGTGCACACAAATGGGGGGTAGGACAAGGTCCCATGTCTCTATCTTTCTCAGCTGAGGATCGGTCAAAACTGACTCTGGTTAAAACCCCAAATTTTCACTCTCCCAACTGACTTATATGGGGGAACTTCAAATGCTCATAACTCCAGAACCCTAAGTCCTAGAGACTCAAGGGTGGTACCGTTGGACTCGGGGTGCACACAAATGGGGGGGTAGGACAAGGTCCCATGTCTCTATCTTGCTCCGCTGAGGATCGGTCAAAACTGACCCTAGTCAAAACTCCAAGCCCTGTACACTCTTAACAACCGTGAACACCAACTTCAACTTGACAAAAATTACCACAAAAAGGGTGTCCAAACCACTCCTAGGGCTCTGAAATGTGTTCCTAAACACTTTCTGGGGGAACACTTTGGGCCTTTCACACTTAGGCAGATTTTCACTCTCCCAACTCACTTATATGGGGGAACTTCAAATGCTCATAACTCCAGAACCCTAAGTCCTAGAGACTCAAGGGTGGTACCGTTGGACTCGGGGTGCACACAAATGGGGGCTAGGACAAGGTCCCATGTCTCTATCTTGCTCCGCTGAGGATCGGTCAAAACTGACCCTGGTTAAATCCCAAATTTTCACTCTCCCAACTCACTTATATGGGGGAACTTCAAATGCTCATAACTCCAGAACCCTAAGTCCTAGAGACTCAAGGGTGGTACCGTTGGACTCGGGGTGCACACAAATGGGGGGGTAGGACAAGGTCCCATGTCTCTATCTTTCTCAGCTGAGGATCGGTCAAAACTGACTCTGGTTAAAACCCCAAATTTTCACTCTCCCAACTGACTTATATGGGGGAATTTCAAATGCTCATAACTTCAGAACCCTAAGTCCTAGAGACTCAAGGGTGGTACCGTTGGACTCGGGGTGCACACAAATGGGAGGGTAGGAAAAGGTCCCATGTCTGTATCTTGCTCCGCTGAGGATCGGTCAAAACTGACCCTAGTCAAAACTCCAAGCCCTGTACACTCTTAACAACCGTGAACACCAACTTCAACTTGACAAAAAGTACCACAAAAAGGGTGTCCAAACCACTCCTAGGGCTCTGAAATGTGTTCCTAAACACTTTCTGGGGGAACACTTTGGGCCTTTCACACATAGGCAGATTTTCACTCTCCCAACTCACTTATATGGGGGAACTTCAAATGCTCATAACTCCAGAACCCTAAGTCCTAGAGACTCAAGGGTGGTACCGTTGGACTCGGAGTGCACACAAATGGGGGGGTAGGACGAGGTCCCATGTCTCTATCTTTCTCAGCTGAGGATCGGTCAAAACTGTCTCTGGTTAAAACCCCAAATTTTCACTCTCCCAACTGACTTATATGGGGGAACTTCAAATGCTCATAGCTCTAGAACCCTAAGTCCTAGAGACTCAAGGGTGGTACCGTTGGACTCGGGGTGCACACAAATGGGGGGGTAGGACAAGGTCCCATGTCTCTATCTTGCTCCGCTGAGGATCGGTCAAAACTGACCCTGGTCAAAACTCCAAGCCCTGTACACTCTTAACAACCGTGAACACCAACTTCAACTTGACAAAAAGTACCACAAAAAGGGGGGTCCAAACCACTCCTAGGGCTCTGAAATGTGTTCCTAAACGCTTTCTGGGGGAACACTTTGGGCCTTTCACACTTAGGCAGATTTTCACTCTCCCAACTGACTTTTATGGGGGAACTTCAAATGCTCATAACTCCAGAACCCTAAGTCCTAGAGACTCAAGGGTGGTACCGTTGGACTCGGGGTGCACACAAATGGGGGGGTAGGACAAGGTCCCATGTCTCTATCTTTCTCAGCTGAGGATCGGTCAAAACTGACTCTGGTTAAAACCCCAAATTTTCACTCTCCCAACTGACTTATATGGGGGAACTTCAAATGCTCATAACTCCAGAACCCTAAGTCCTAGAGACTCAAGGGTGGTACCGTTGGACTCGGGGTGCACACAAATGGGGGGGTAGGACAAGGTCCCATGTCTCTATCTTTCTCCGTTGAGGATCGGTCAAAACTGACTCTGGTTAAAACCCCAAATTTTCACTCTCCCAACTGACTTATATGGGGGAACTTCAAATGCTCATAACTTCAGAACCCTAAGTCCTAGAGACTCAAGGGTGGTACCGTTGGACTCGGGGTGCACACAAATGGGGGGGTAGGACAAGGTCCCATGTCTCTATCTTGCTCCGCTGAGGATCGGTCAAAACTGACCCTGGTCAAAACTCCAAGCCCTGTACATTCTTAACAACCGTGAACACAAACTTCAACTTGACAAAAAGTACCACAAAAAGGGGGGTCCAAACCACTCCTAGGGCTCTGAAATGTGTTCCTAAACACTTTCTGGGGGAACACTTTTGGCCTTTCACACTTAGGCAGATTTGCACTCTCCCAACTCACTTATATGGGGGAACTTCAAATGCTCATAACTCCAGAACCCTAAGTCCTAGAGACTCAAGGGTGGTACCGTTGGACTCGGGGTGCACACAAATGGGGGGGTAGGACAAGGTCCCATGTCTCTATCTTGCTCCGCTGAGGATCAGTCAAAACTGACTCTGGTTAAAACTCCAAATTTTCACTCTCCCAACTCACTTATATGGGGGAACTTCAAATGCTCATAACTCCAGAACCCTAAGTCCTAGAGACTCAAGGGTGGTACCGTTGGACTCGGGGTGCACACAAATGGGGGGGTAGGACAAGGTCCCATGTCTCTATATTTCTCAGCTGAGGATCGGTCAAAACTGACTCTGGTTAAAACTCCAAGCCCTGTACACTCTTAACAACCGTGAACACAAACTTCAACTTGACAAAAAGTACCACAAAAAAGGGGGGTCCAAACCACTCCTAGGGCTCTGAAATGTGTTCCTAAACACTTTCTGGGGGAACACTTTTGGCCTTTCACACTTAGGCAGATTTTCACTCTCCCAACTGACTTATATGGGGGAACTTCAAATGCTCATAACTCCAGAACCCTAAGTCCTAGAGACTCAAGGGTGGTACCGTTGGACTCGGGGTGCACACAAATGGGGGGGTAGGACAAGGTCCCATGTCTCTATCTTTCTCAGCTGAGGATCGGTCAAAACTGACTCTGGTTAAAACCCCAAATTTTCACTCTCCCAACTCACTTATATGGGGGAACTTCAAATGCTCATAACTCCAGAACCCTAAGTCCTAGAGACTCAAGGGTGGTACCGTTGGACTCGGGGTGCACACAAATGGGGGGGTAGGACAAGGTCCCATGTCTCTATCTTTCTCCGCTGAGGATCGGTCAAAACTGACCCTGGTTAAATCCCAAATTTTCACTCTCCCAACTCACTTATATGGGGGAACTTCAAATGCTCATAACTCCGGAACCCTAAGTCCTAGAGACTCAAGGGTGGTACCGCTGGACTCGGGGTGCACACAAATGGGGGGGGTAGGACAAGGTCCCATGTCTCTATCTTTCTCAGCTGAGGATTGGTCAAAACTGACTCTGTTTAAAACCCCAAATTTTCACTCTCCCAACTGACTTATATGGGGGAACTTCAAATGCTCATAACTCCAGAACCCTAAGTCCTAGAGACTCAAGGGTGGTACCGTTGGACTCGGGGTGCACACAAATGGGGGGGTAGGACAAGGTCCCATGTCTCTATCTTGCTCCGCTGAGGATCGGTCAAAACTGACCCTGGTTAAATCCCAAATTTTCACTCTCCCAACTCACTTATATGGGGGAACTTCAAATGCTCATAACTCCGGAACCCTAAGTCCTAGAGACTCAAGGGTGGTACCGTTGGACTCGGGGTGCACACAAATGGGGGGGGTAGGAAAAGGTCCCATGTCTGTATCTTGCTCCGCTGAGGATCGGTCAAAACTGACCCTAGTCAAAACTCTAAGCCCTGTACACTCTTAACAACCGTGAACACCAACTTCAACTTGACAAAAAGTACCACAAAAAGGGGGGTCCAAACCACTCCTAGGGCTCTGAAATGTGTTCCTAAACACTTTCTGGGGGAACACTTTGGGCCTTTCACACATAGGCAGATTTTCACTCTCCCAACTCACTTATATGGGGGAACTTCAAATGCTCATAACTCCAGAACCCTAAGTCCTAGAGACTCAAGGGTGGTACCGTTGGACTCGGGGTGCACACAAATGGGGGGGTAGGACGAGGTCCCATGTCTCTATCTTTCTCAGCTGAGGATCGGTCAAAACTGACTCTGGTTAAAACCCCAAATTTTCACTCTCCCAACTGACTTATATGGGGGAACTTCAAATGCTCATAACTCCAGAACCCTAAGTCCTAGAGACTCAAGGGTGGTACCGTTGGACTCGGGGTGCACACAAATGGGGGGGTAGGACAAGGTCCCATGTCTCTATCTTGCTCCGCTGAGGATCAGTCAAAACTGACCCTGGTCAAAACTCTAAGCCCTGTACACTCTTAACAACCGTGAACACCAACTTCAACTTGACAAAAAGTACCACAAAAAGGGAGGTCCAAACCACTCCTAGGGCTCTGAAATGTGTTCCTAAACACTTTCTGGGGGAACACTTTGGGCCTTTCACACATAGGCAGATTTTCACTCTCCCAACTCACTTATATGGGGGAACTTCAAATGCTCATAACTCCAGAACCCTAAGTCCTAGAGACTCAAGGGTGGTACCGTTGGACTCGGGGTGCACACAAATGGGGGGGTAGGACGAGGTCCCATGTCTCTATCTTTCTCAGCTGAGGATCGGTCAAAACTGACTCTGGTTAAAACCCCAAATTTTCACTCTCCCAACTGACTTATATGGGGGAACTTCAAATGCTCATAACTCCAGAACCCTAAGTCCTAGAGACTCAAGGGTGGTACCGTTGGACTCGGGGTGCACACAAATGGGGGGGGGGGGGGGGGGGGGGGTGGGACAAGGTCCCATGTCTCTATCTTTCTCCGCTGAGGATCAGTCAAAACTGACTCTGGTTAAAACCCCAAATTTTCACTCTCCCAACTGACTTATATGGGGGAACTTCAAATGCTCATAACTCCAGAACCCTAAGTCCTAGAGACTCAAGGGTGGTACCGTTGGACTCGGGGTGCACACAAATGGGGTCTATCTTGTTCTATCTTGCTCCGCTGAGGATCGGTCAAAACTGACCCTGGACAAAAAAATCCAAGCCCTGTACATTCTTAACAACCGTGAACACAAACTTCAACTTGACAAAAAGTACCACAAAAAGGGGGGTCCAAACCACTCCTAGGGCTCTGAAATGTGTTCCTAAACACTTTCTGGGGGAACACTTTTGGCCTTTCACACTTAGGCAGATTTGCACTCTCCCAACTCACTTATATGGGGGAACTTCAAATGTTCATAACTCCAGAACCCTAAGTCCTAGAGACTCAAGGGTGGTACCGTTGGACTCGGGGTGCACACAAATGGGGGGGTAGGACAAGGTCCCATGTCTCTATCTTTCTCCGCTGAGGATCAGTCAAAACTGACCCTGGTTAAATCCCAAATTTTCACTCTCCCAACTCACTTACATGGGGGAACTTCAAATGCTCATAACTCCGGAACCCTAAGTCCTAGAGACTCAAGGGTGGTACCGTTGGACTCGGGGTGCACACAAATGGGGGGGTAGGACAAAGTCCCATGTCTCTATCTTGCTCCGCTGAGGATCGGTCAAAACTGACCCTGGTTAAATCCCAAATTTTCACTCTCCCAACTCACTTATATGGGGGAACTTCAAATGCTCATAACTCCAGAACCCTAAGTCCTAGAGACTCAAGGGTGGTACCGTTGGACTTGGGGTGCACACAAATGGGGGGGTAGGACAAGGTCCCATGTCTCTATCTTTCTCCGTTGAGGATCGGTCAAAACTGACTCTGGTTAAAACCCCAAATTTTCACTCTCCCAACTCACTTATATGGGGGAACTTCAAATGCTCATAACTTCAGAACCCTAAGTCCTAGAGACTCAAGGGTGGTACCGTTGGACTCGGGGTGCACACAAATGGGGGGGTAGGACAAGGTCCCATGTCTCTATCTTGCTCCGCTGAGGATCGGTCAAAACTGACCCTGGTCAAAACTCCAAGCCCTGTACATTCTTAACAACCGTGAACACAAACTTCAACTTGACAAAAAGTACCACAAAAAGGGGGGTCCAAACCACTCCTAGGGCTCTGAAATGTGTTCCTAAACACTTTCTGGGGGAACACTTTTGGCCTTTCACACTTAGGCAGATTTGCACTCTCCCAACTCACTTATATGGGGGAACTTCAAATGCTCATAACTCCAGAACCCTAAGTCCTAGAGACTCAAGGGTGGTACCGTTGGACTCGGGGTGCACACAAATGGGGGGGTAGGACAAGGTCCCATGTCTCTATCTTTCTCAGCTGAGGATCGGTCAAAACTGACTCTGGTTAAAACCCCAAATTTTCACTCTCCCAACTCACTTATATAGGAGAACTTCGAATGGTCATAACTCCAGAACCCTAAGTCCTAGAGACTCAAGGGTGGTACCGTTGGACTCGGGGTGCACACAAATGGGGGGGTAGGACAAGGTCCCATGTCTCTATCTTGCTCCGCTGAGGATCGGTCAAAACTGACCCTGGTCAAAACTCCAAGCCCTGTACACTCTTAACAACCGTGAACACCAACTTCAACTTGACAAAAAGTACCACAAAAAGGGGGGTCCAAACCACTCCTAGGGCTCTGAAATGTGTTCCTAAACAATTTCTGGGGGAACACTTTGGGCCTTTCACACTTAGGCAGATTTTCACTCTCCCAACTGACTTATATGGGGGAACTTCAAATGCTCATAACTCCAGAACCCTAAGTCCTAGAGACTCAAGGGTGGTACCGTTGGACTCGGGGTGCACACAAATGGGGGGGTAGGACAAGGTCCCATGTCTCTATCTTTCTCCGTTGAGGATCGGTCAAAACTGACTCTGGTTAAAACCCCAAATTTTCACTCTCCCAACTCACTTATATGGGGGAACTTCAAATGCTCATAACTCCAGAACCCTAAGTCCTAGAGACTCAAGGGTGGTACCGTTGGACTCGGGGTGCACACAAATGGGGGGGTAGGACAAGGTCCCATGTCTCTATCTTTCTCCGCTGAGGATCAGTCAAAACTGACTCTGGTTAAAACCCCAAATTTTCACTCTCCCAACTGACTTATATGGGGGAACTTCAAATGCTCATAACTCCAGAACCCTAAGTCCTAGAGACTCAAGGGTGGTACCGTTGGACTCGGGGTGCACACAAATGGGGGGGTAGGACGAGGTCCCATGTCTCTATCTTTCTCAGCTGAGGATCGGTCAAAACTGACTCTGGTTAAAACCCCAAATTTTCACTCTCCCAACTGACTTATATGGGGGAACTTCAAATGCTCATAACTCCAGAACCCTAAGTCCTAGAGACTCAAGGGTGGTACCGTTGGACTCGGGGTGCACACAAATGGGGGGGTAGGACAAGGTCCCATGTCTCTATCTTGCTCCGCTGAGGATCGGTCAAAACTGACCCTGGTCAAAACTCCAAGCCCTGTACATTCTTAACAACCGTGAACACAAACTTCAACTTGACAAAAAGTACCACAAAAAGGGGGGTCCAAACCACTCCTAGGGCTCTGAAATGTGTTCCTAAACACTTTCTGGGGGAACACTTTTGGCCTTTCACACTTAGGCAGATTTGCACTCTCCCAACTGACTTATATGGGGGAACTTCAAATGCTCATAACTCCAGAACCCTAAGTCCTAGAGACTCAAGGGTGGTACCGTTGGACTCGGGGTGCACACAAATGGGGGGGTAGGACAAGGTCCCATGTCTCTATCTTTCTCCGCTGAGGATCAGTCAAAACTGACTCTGGTTAAAACCCCAAATTTTCACTCTCCCAACTGACTTATATGGGGGAACTTCAAATGCTCATAACTCCGGAACCCTAAGTCCTAGAGACTCAAGGGTGGTACCGTTGGACTCGGGGTGCACACAAATGGGGGGGTAGGACAAGGTCCCATGTCTCTATCTTGCTCCGCTGAGGATCGGTCAAAACTGACCCTAGTCAAAACTCCAAGCCCTGTACACTCTTAACAACCGTGAACACCAACTTCAACTTGACAAAAAGTACCACAAAAAGGGTGTCCAAACCACTCCTAGGGCTCTGAAATGTGTTCCTAAACACTTTCTGGGGGAACACTTTGGGCCTTTCACACTTAGGCAGATTTTCACTCTCCCAACTGACTTATATGGGGGAACTTCAAATGCTCATAACTCCAGAACCCTAAGTCCTAGAGACTCAAGGGTGGTACCGTTGGACTCGGGGTACACACAAATGGGGGGGTAGGACGAGGTCCCATGTCTCTATCTTTCTCAGCTGAGGATCGGTCAAAACTGACTCTGGTTAAAACCCCAAATTTTCACTCTCCCAACTGACTTATATGGGGGAACTTCAAATGCTCATAACTCCAGAACCCTAAGTCCTAGAGACTCAAGGGTGGTACCGTTGGACTCGGGGTGCACACAAATGGGGGGGTAGGACAAGGTCCCATGTCTCTATCTTGCTCCGCTGAGGATCGGTCAAAACTGACCCTGGTCAAAACTCCAAGCCCTGTACATTCTTAACAACCGTGAACACCAACTTCAACTTGACAAAAAGTACCACAAAAAGGGGGGTCCAAACCACTCCTAGGGCTCTGAAATGTGTTCCTAAACACTTTCTGGGGGAACACTTTTGGCCTTTCACACTTAGGCAGATTTGCACTCTCCCAACTCACTTATATGGGGGAACTTCAAATGCTCATAACTCCAGAACCCTAAGTCCTAGAGACTCAAGGGTGGTACCGTTGGACTCGGGGTGCACACAAATGGGGGGGTAGGACGAGGTCCCATGTCTCTATCTTTCTCAGCTGAGGATCGGTCAAAACTGACTCTGGTTAAAACCCCAAATTTTCACTCTCCCAACTGACTTATATGGGGGAACTTCAAATGCTCATAACTCCAGAACCCTAAGTCCTAGAGACTCAAGGGTGGTACCGTTGGACTCGGGGTGCACACAAATGGGGGGGTAGGACAAGGTCCCATGTCTCTATCTTGCTCCGCTGAGGATCGGTCAAAACTGACCCTGGTCAAAACTCCAAGCCCTGTACATTCTTAACAACCGTGAACACAAACTTCAACTTTACAAAAAGTACCACAAAAAGGGGGGTCCAAACCACTCCTAGGGCTCTGAAATGTGTTCCTAAACACTTTCTGGGGGAACACTTTTGGCCTTTCACTCTTAGGCAGATTTTCACTCTCCCAACTCACTTATATGGGGGAACTTCAAATGCTCATAACTCCAGAACCCTAAGTCCTAGAGACTCAAGGGTGGTACCGTTGGACTCGGGGTGCACACAAATGGGGGGGTAGGACAAGGTCCCATGTCTCTATCTTGCTCCGCTGAGGATCGGTCAAAACTGACCCTGGTTAAATCCCAAATTTTCACTCTCCCAACTCTGTTATATGGGGGAACTTCAAATGCTCATAACTCCAGAACCCTAAGACCTAGAGACTCAAGGGTGGTACCGTTGGACTCGGGGTGCACACAAATGGGGGGGTAGGACAAGGTCCCATGTCTCTATCTTTCTCAGCTGAGGATCGGTCAAAACTGACTCTGGTTAAAACCCCAAATTTTCACTCTCCCAACTCACTTATATAGGAGAACTTCAAATGGTCATAACTCCAGAACCCTAAGTCCTAGAGACTCAAGGGTGGTACCGTTGGACTCGGGGTGCACACAAATGGGGGGGAAGGACAAGGTCCCATGTCTCTATCTTTCTCCGTTGAGGATCGGTCAAAACTGACTCTGGTTAAAACCCCAAATTTTCACTCTCCCAACTGACTTATATGGGGGAACTTCAAATGCTCATAACTTCAGAACCCTAAGTCCTAGAGACTCAAGGGTGGTACCGTTGGACTCGGGGTGCACACAAATGGGGGGGTAGGACAAGGTCCCATGTCTCTATCTTGCTCCGCTGAGGATCGGTCAAAACTGACCCTGGTTAAATCCCAAATTTTCACTCTCCCAACTCACTTATATGGGGGAACTTCAAATGCTCATAACTCCGGAACCCTAAGTCCTAGAGACTCAAGGGTGGTACCGTTGGACTCGGGGTGCACACAAATGGGGGGGTAGGACAAGGTCCCATGTCTCTATCTTGCTCCGCTGAGGATCGGTCAAAACTGACCCTGGTTAAATCCCAAATTTTCACTCTCCCAACTCACTTATATGGGGGAACTTCAAATGCTCATAACTCCAGAACCCTAAGTCCTAGAGACTCAAGGGTGGTACCGTTGGACTCGGGGTGCACACAAATGGGGGGGTAGGACAAGGTCCCATGTCTCTATCTTGCTCCGCTGAGGATCGGTCAAAACTGACCCTGGTCAAAACTCCAAGCCCTGTACACTCTTAACAACCGTGAACACCAACTTCAACTTGACAAAAAGTACCACAAAAAGGGGGGCCCAAACCACTCCTAGGGCTCTGAAATGTTTTCCTAAACACTTTCTGGGGGAACACTTTGGGCCTTTCACACTTAGGCAGATTTTCACTCTCCCAACTGACTTATATGGGGGAACTTCAAATGCTCATAACTCCAGAACCCTAAGTCCTAGAGACTCAAGGGTGGTACCGTTGGACTCGGGGTGCACACAAATGGGGGGGTAGGACAAGGTCCCATGTCTCTATCTTTCTCAGCTGAGGATCGGTCAAAACTGACTCTGGTTAAAACCCCAAATTTTCACTCTCCCAACTGACTTATATGGGGGAACTTCAAATGCTCATAACTCCAGAACCCTAAGTCCTAGAGACTCAAGGGTGGTACCGTTGGACTCGGGGTGCACACAAATGGGGGGGTAGGACAAGGTCCCATGTCTCTATCTTGCTCCGCTGAGGATCGGTCAAAACTGACCCTAGTCAAAACTCCAAGCCCTGTACACTCTTAACAACCGTGAACACCAACTTCAACTTGACAAAAAGAACCACAAAAAGGGGGGTCCAAACCACTCCTAGGGCTCTGAAATGTGTTCCTAAACACTTTCTGGGGGAACACTTTGGGCCTTTCACACATAGGCAGATTTTCACTCTCCCAACTGACTTATATGGGGGAACTTCAAATGCTCATAACTCCAGAACCCTAAGTCCTAGAGACTCAAGGGTGGTACCGTTGGACTCGGGGTGCACACAAATGGGGGGGTAGGACAAGGTCCCATGTCTCTATCTTGCTCCGCTGAGGATCAGTCAAAACTGACTCTGGTTAAAACCCCAAATTTTCACTCTCCCAACTGACTTATATGGGGGAACTTCAAATGCTCATAACTCCAGAACCCTAAGTCCTAGAGACTCAAGGGTGGTACCGTTGGACTCGGGGTGCACACAAATGGGGGGGTAGGACAAGGTCCCATGTCTCTATTTTGCTCCGCTGAGGATCGGTCAAAACTGACCCTGGTCAAAACTCCAAGCCCTGTACATTCTTAACAACCGTGAACACAAACTTCAACTTGACAAAAAGTACCACAAAAAGGGGGGCCCAAACCACTCCTAGGGCTCTGAAATGTGTTCCTAAACACTTTCTGGGGGAACACTTTTGGCCTTTCACACATAGGCAGATTTGCGCTCTCCCAACTCACTTATATGGGGGAACTTCAAATGCTCATAACTCCAGAACCCTAAGTCCTAGAGACTCAAGGGTGGTACCGTTGGACTCGGGGTGCACACAAATGGGGGGGTAGGACAAGGTCCCATGTCTCTATCTTTCTCAGCTGAGGATCGGTCAAAACTGACTCTGGTTAAAACCCCAAATTTTCACTCTCCCAACTGACTTATATGGGGGAACTTCAAATGCTCATAACTCCAGAACCCTAAGTCCTAGAGACTCAAGGGTGGTACCGTTGGACTCGGGGTGCACACAAATGGGGGGGGGTAGGACAAGGTCCCATGTCTCTATCTTGCTCCGCTGAGGATCAGTCAAAACTGACTCTGGTTAAAACCCCAAATTTTCACTCTCCCAACTGACTTATATGGGGGAACTTCAAATGCTCATAACTCCAGAACCCTAAGTCCTAGAGACTCAAGGGTGGTACCGTTGGACTCGGGGTGCACACAAATGGGGGGGTAGGACGAGGTCCCATGTCTCTATCTTTCTCAGCTGAGGATCGGTCAAAACTGACTCTGGTTAAAACCCCAAATTTTCACTCTCCCAACTGACTTATATGGGGGAACTTCAAATGCTCATAACTCCAGAACCCTAAGTCCTAGAGACTCAAGGGTGGTACCGTTGGACTCGGGGTGCACACAAATGGGGGGGTAGGACAAGGTCCCATGTCTCTATCTTGCTCCGCTGAGGATCGGTCAAAACTGACCCTGGTCAAAACTCCAAGCCCTGTACATTCTTAACAACCGTGAACACAAACTTCAACTTGACAAAAAGTACCACAAAAAGGGGGGTCCAAACCACTCCTAGGGCTCTGAAATGTGTTCCTAAACACTTTCTGGGGGAACACTTTTGGCCTTTCACACTTAGGCAGATTTGCACTCTCCCAACTGACTTATATGGGGGAACTTCAAATGCTCATAACTCCAGAACCCTAAGTCCTAGAGACTCAAGGGTGGTACCGTTGGACTCGGGGTGCACACAAATGGGGGGGTAGGACAAGGTCCCATGTCTCTATCTTTCTCCGCTGAGGATCGGTCAAAACTGACTCTGGTTAAAACCCCAAATTTTCACTCTCCCAACTGACTTATATGGGGGAACTTCAAATGCTCATAACTCCAGAACCCTAAGTCCTAGAGACTCAAGGGTGGTACCGTTGGACTCGGGGTGCACACAAATGGGGGGGTAGGACAAGGTCCCATGTCTCTATCTTTCTCCGCTGAGGATCGGTCAAAAGTGACCCTGGTCAAAACTCCAAGCCCTGTACATTCTTAACAACCGTGAACACAAACTTCAACTTGACAAAAAGTACCACAAAAAGGGGGGTCCAAACCACTCCTAGGGCTCTGAAATGTGTTCCTAAACACTTTCTGGGGGAACACTTTTGGCCTTTCACACTTAGGCAGATTTGCACTCTCCCAACTCACTTATATGGGGGAACTTCAAATGCTCATAACTCCAGAACCCTAAGTCCTAGAGACTCAAGGGTGGTACCGTTGGACTCGGGGTGCACACAAATGGGGGGGTAGGACAAGGTCCCATGTCTCTATCTTTCTCAGCTGAGGATCGGTCAAAACTGACTCTGGTTAAAACCCCAAATTTTCACTCTCCCAACTCACTTATATAGGAGAACTTCAAATGGTCATAACTCCAGAACCCTAAGTCCTAGAGACTCAAGGGTGGTACCGTTGGACTCGGGGTGCACACAAATGGGGGGGTAGGACAAGGTCCCATGTCTCTATCTTGCTCCGCTGAGGATCGGTCAAAACTGACCCTAGTCAAAACTCCAAGCCCTGTACACTCTTAACAACCGTGAACACCAACTTCAACTTGACAAAAAGTACCACAAAAAGGGGGGTCCAAACCACTCCTAGGGCTCTGAAATGTGCTCCTAAACACTTTCTGGGGGAACACTTTTGGCCTTTCACACTTAGGCAGATTTTCACTCTCCCAACTCACTTATATGGGGGAACTTCAAATGCTCATAACTCCAGAACCCTAAGTCCTAGAGACTCAAGGGTGGTACCGTTGGACTCGGGGTGCACACAAATGGGGGGGTAGGACAAGGTCCCATGTCTCTATCTTGCGCCGCTGAGGATCGGTCAAAACTGACCCTGGTTAAATCCCAAATTTTCACTCTCCCAACTCTGTTATATGGGGGAACTTCAAATGCTCATAACTCCAGAACCCTAAGACCTAGAGACTCAAGGGTGGTACCGTTGGACTCGGGGTGCACACAAATCGGGGGGTAGGACAAGGTCCCATGTCTCTATCTTGCTCCGCTGAGGATCGGTCAAAACTGACTCTGGTTAAAACCCCAAATTTTCACTCTCCCAACTGACTTATATGGGGGAACTTCAAATGCTCATAACTCCAGAACCCTAAGTCCTAGAGACTCAAGGGTGGTACCGTTGGACTCGGGGTGCACACAAATGGGGGGGTAGGACAAGGTCCCATGTCTCTATCTTGCTCCGCTGAGGATCGGTCAAAACTGACCCTGGTCAAAACTCCAAGCCCTGTACATTCTTAACAACCGTGAACACCAACTTCAACTTGACAAAAAGTACCACAAAAAGGGGGGTCCAAACCACTCCTAGGGCTCTGAAATGTGTTCCTAAACACTTTCTGGGGGAACACTTTTGGCCTTTCACACTTAGGCAGATTTGCACTCTCCCAACTCACTTATATGGGGGAACTTCAAATGCTCATAACTCCAGAACCCTAAGTCCTAGAGACTCAAGGGTGGTACCGTTGGACTCGGGGTGCACACAAATGGGGGGGTAGGACGAGGTCCCATGTCTCTATCTTTCTCAGCTGAGGATCGGTCAAAACTGACTCTGGTTAAAACCCCAAATTTTCACTCTCCCAACTGACTTATATGGGGGAACTTCAAATGCTCATAACTCCAGAACCCTAAGTCCTAGAGACTCAAGGGTGGTACCGTTGGACTCGGGGTGCACACAAATGGGGGGGTAGGACGAGGTCCCATGTCTCTATCTTTCTCAGCTGAGGATCGGTCAAAACTGACTCTGGTTAAAACCCCAAATTTTCACTCTCCCAACTGACTTATATGGGGGAACTTCAAATGCTCATAACTTCAGAACCCTAAGTCCTAGAGACTCAAGGGTGGTACCGTTGGACTCGGGGTGCACACAAATGGGGGGGTAGGACAAGGTCCCATGTCTCTATCTTTCTCCGCTGAGGATCGGTCAAAAGTGACCCTGGTCAAAACTCCAAGCCCTGTACATTCTTAACAACCGTGAACACAAACTTCAACTTGACAAAAAGTACCACAAAAAGGGGGGTCCAAACCACTCCTAGGGCTCTGAAATGTGTTCCTAAACACTTTCTGGGGGAACACTTTTGGCCTTTCACACTTAGGCAGATTTGCACTCTCCCAACTCACTTATATGGGGGAACTTCAAATGCTCATAACTCCAGAACCCTAAGTCCTAGAGACTCAAGGGTGGTACCGTTGGACTCGGGGTGCACACAAATGGGGGGGTAGGACAAGGTCCCATGTCTCTATCTTTCTCAGCTGAGGATCGGTCAAAACTGACTCTGGTTAAAACCCCAAATTTTCACTCTCCCAACTGACTTATATAGGAGAACTTCAAATGGTCATAACTCCAGAACCCTAAGTCCTAGAGACTCAAGGGTGGTACCGTTGGACTCGGGGTGCACACAAATGGGGGGGTAGGACAAGGTCCCATGTCTCTATCTTGCTCCGCTGAGGATCGGTCAAAACTGACCCTAGTCAAAACTCCAAGCCCTGTACACTCTTAACAACCGTGAACACCAACTTCAACTTGACAAAAAGAACCACAAAAAGGGGGGTCCAAACCACTCCTAGGGCTCTGAAATGTGTTCCTAAACACTTTCTGGGGGAACACTTTGGGCCTTTCACACATAGGCAGATTTTCACTCTCCCAACTGACTTATATGGGGGAACTTCAAATGCTCATAACTCCAGAACCCTAAGTCCTAGAGACTCAAGGGTGGTACCGTTGGACTCGGGGTGCACACAAATGGGGGGGTAGGACAAGGTCCCATGTCTCTATCTTGCTCCGCTGAGGATCAGTCAAAACTGACTCTGGTTAAAACCCCAAATTTTCACTCTCCCAACTGACTTATATGGGGGAACTTCAAATGCTCATAACTCCAGAACCCTAAGTCCTAGAGACTCAAGGGTGGTACCGTTGGACTCGGGGTGCACACAAATGGGGGGGTAGGACAAGGTCCCATGTCTCTATCTTGCTCCGCTGAGGATCGGTCAAAACTGACTCTGGTCAAAACTCCAAGCCCTGTACATTCTTAACAACCGTGAACACAAACTTCAACTTGACAAAAAGTACCACAAAAAGGGGGGTCCAAACCACTCCTAGGGCTCTGAAATGTGTTCCTAAACACTTTCTGGGGGAACACTTTTGGCCTTTCACTCTTAGGCAGATTTTCACTCTCCCAACTCACTTATATGGGGGAACTTCAAATGCTCATAACTCCAGAACCCTAAGTCCTAGAGACTCAAGGGTGGTACCGTTGGACTCGGGGTGCACACAAATGGGGGGGTAGGACAAGGTCCCATGTCTCTATCTTGCTCCGCTGAGGATCGGTCAAAACTGACCCTGGTTAAATCCCAAATTTTCACTCTCCCAACTCTGTTATATGGGGGAACTTCAAATGCTCATAACTCCAGAACCCTAAGACCTAGAGACTCAAGGGTGGTACCGTTGGACTCGGGGTGCACACAAATGGGGGGGTAGGACAAGGTCCCATGTCTCTATCTTTCTCAGCTGAGGATCGGTCAAAACTGACTCTGGTTAAAACCCCAAATTTTCACTCTCCCAACTCACTTATATAGGAGAACTTCAAATGGTCATAACTCCAGAACCCTAAGTCCTAGAGACTCAAGGGTGGTACCGTTGGACTCGGGGTGCACACAAATGGGGGGGAAGGACAAGGTCCCATGTCTCTATCTTTCTCCGTTGAGGATCGGTCAAAACTGACTCTGGTTAAAACCCCAAATTTTCACTCTCCCAACTGACTTATATGGGGGAACTTCAAATGCTCATAACTTCAGAACCCTAAGTCCTAGAGACTCAAGGGTGGTACCGTTGGACTCGGGGTGCACACAAATGGGGGGGTAGGACAAGGTCCCATGTCTCTATCTTGCTCCGCTGAGGATCGGTCAAAACTGACCCTGGTTAAATCCCAAATTTTCACTCTCCCAACTCACTTATATGGGGGAACTTCAAATGCTCATAACTCCGGAACCCTAAGTCCTAGAGACTCAAGGGTGGTACCGTTGGACTCGGGGTGCACACAAATGGGGGGGTAGGACAAGGTCCCATGTCTCTATCTTGCTCCGCTGAGGATCGGTCAAAACTGACCCTGGTTAAATCCCAAATTTTCACTCTCCCAACTCACTTATATGGGGGAACTTCAAATGCTCATAACTCCAGAACCCTAAGTCCTAGAGACTCAAGGGTGGTACCGTTGGACTCGGGGTGCACACAAATGGGGGGGTAGGACAAGGTCCCATGTCTCTATCTTGCTCCGCTGAGGATCGGTCAAAACTGACCCTGGTCAAAACTCCAAGCCCTGTACACTCTTAACAACCGTGAACACCAACTTCAACTTGACAAAAAGTACCACAAAAAGGGGGGCCCAAACCACTCCTAGGGCTCTGAAATGTTTTCCTAAACACTTTCTGGGGGAACACTTTGGGCCTTTCACACTTAGGCAGATTTTCACTCTCCCAACTGACTTATATGGGGGAACTTCAAATGCTCATAACTCCAGAACCCTAAGTCCTAGAGACTCAAGGGTGGTACCGTTGGACTCGGGGTGCACACAAATGGGGGGGTAGGACAAGGTCCCATGTCTCTATCTTTCTCAGCTGAGGATCGGTCAAAACTGACTCTGGTTAAAACCCCAAATTTTCACTCTCCCAACTGACTTATATGGGGGAACTTCAAATGCTCATAACTCCAGAACCCTAAGTCCTAGAGACTCAAGGGTGGTACCGTTGGACTCGGGGTGCACACAAATGGGGGGGTAGGACAAGGTCCCATGTCTCTATCTTGCTCCGCTGAGGATCGGTCAAAACTGACCCTAGTCAAAACTCCAAGCCCTGTACACTCTTAACAACCGTGAACACCAACTTCAACTTGACAAAAAGAACCACAAAAAGGGGGGTCCAAACCACTCCTAGGGCTCTGAAATGTGTTCCTAAACACTTTCTGGGGGAACACTTTGGGCCTTTCACACATAGGCAGATTTTCACTCTCCCAACTGACTTATATGGGGGAACTTCAAATGCTCATAACTCCAGAACCCTAAGTCCTAGAGACTCAAGGGTGGTACCGTTGGACTCGGGGTGCACACAAATGGGGGGGTAGGACAAGGTCCCATGTCTCTATCTTGCTCCGCTGAGGATCAGTCAAAACTGACTCTGGTTAAAACCCCAAATTTTCACTCTCCCAACTGACTTATATGGGGGAACTTCAAATGCTCATAACTCCAGAACCCTAAGTCCTAGAGACTCAAGGGTGGTACCGTTGGACTCGGGGTGCACACAAATGGGGGGGTAGGACAAGGTCCCATGTCTCTATTTTGCTCCGCTGAGGATCGGTCAAAACTGACCCTGGTCAAAACTCCAAGCCCTGTACATTCTTAACAACCGTGAACACAAACTTCAACTTGACAAAAAGTACCACAAAAAGGGGGGCCCAAACCACTCCTAGGGCTCTGAAATGTGTTCCTAAACACTTTCTGGGGGAACACTTTTGGCCTTTCACACATAGGCAGATTTGCGCTCTCCCAACTCACTTATATGGGGGAACTTCAAATGCTCATAACTCCAGAACCCTAAGTCCTAGAGACTCAAGGGTGGTACCGTTGGACTCGGGGTGCACACAAATGGGGGGGTAGGACAAGGTCCCATGTCTCTATCTTTCTCAGCTGAGGATCGGTCAAAACTGACTCTGGTTAAAACCCCAAATTTTCACTCTCCCAACTGACTTATATGGGGGAACTTCAAATGCTCATAACTCCAGAACCCTAAGTCCTAGAGACTCAAGGGTGGTACCGTTGGACTCGGGGTGCACACAAATGGGGGGGGGTAGGACAAGGTCCCATGTCTCTATCTTGCTCCGCTGAGGATCAGTCAAAACTGACTCTGGTTAAAACCCCAAATTTTCACTCTCCCAACTGACTTATATGGGGGAACTTCAAATGCTCATAACTCCAGAACCCTAAGTCCTAGAGACTCAAGGGTGGTACCGTTGGACTCGGGGTGCACACAAATGGGGGGGTAGGACGAGGTCCCATGTCTCTATCTTTCTCAGCTGAGGATCGGTCAAAACTGACTCTGGTTAAAACCCCAAATTTTCACTCTCCCAACTGACTTATATGGGGGAACTTCAAATGCTCATAACTCCAGAACCCTAAGTCCTAGAGACTCAAGGGTGGTACCGTTGGACTCGGGGTGCACACAAATGGGGGGGTAGGACAAGGTCCCATGTCTCTATCTTGCTCCGCTGAGGATCGGTCAAAACTGACCCTGGTTAAATCCCAAATTTTCACTCTCCCAACTCACTTATATGGGGGAACTTCAAATGCTCATAACTCCGGAACCCTAAGTCCTAGAGACTCAAGGGTGGTACCGTTGGACTCGGGGTGCACACAAATGGGGGGGTAGGACAAGGTCCCATGTCTCTATCTTGCTCCGCTGAGGATCGGTCAAAACTGACCCTGGTTAAATCCCAAATTTTCACTCTCCCAACTCACTTATATGGGGGAACTTCAAATGCTCATAACTCCAGAACCCTAAGTCCTAGAGACTCAAGGGTGGTACCGTTGGACTCGGGGTGCACACAAATGGGGGGGTAGGACAAGGTCCCATGTCTCTATCTTGCTCCGCTGAGGATCGGTCAAAACTGACCCTTGTCAAAACTCCAAGCCCTGTACACTCTTAACAACCGTGAACACCAACTTCAACTTGACAAAAAGTACCACAAAAAGGGGGGTCCAAACCACTCCTAGGGCTCTGAAATGTGCTCCTAAACACTTTCTGGGGGAACACTTTTGGCCTTTCACACTTAGGCAGATTTTCACTCTCCCAACTCACTTATATGGGGGAACTTCAAATGCTCATAACTCCAGAACCCTAAGTCCTAGAGACTCAAGGGTGGTACCGTTGGACTCGGGGTGCACACAAATGGGGGGGTAGGACAAGGTCCCATGTCTCTATCTTGCGCCGCTGAGGATCGGTCAAAACTGACCCTGGTTAAATCCCAAATTTTCACTCTCCCAACTCTGTTATATGGGGGAACTTCAAATGCTCATAACTCCAGAACCCTAAGACCTAGAGACTCAAGGGTGGTACCGTTGGACTCGGGGTGCACACAAATGGGGGGGTAGGACAAGGTCCCATGTCTCTATCTTTCTCAGCTGAGGATCGGTCAAAACTGACTCTGGTTAAAACCCCAAATTTTCACTCTCCCAACTCACCTATATAGGAGAACTTCAAATGGTCATAACTCCAGAACCCTAAGTCCTAGAGACTCAAGGGTGGTACCGTTGGACTCGGGGTGCACACAAATGGGGGGGAAGGACAAGGTCCCATGTCTCTATCTTTCTCCGTTGAGGATCGGTCAAAACTGACTCTGGTTAAAACCCCAAATTTTCACTCTCCCAACTGACTTATATGGGGGAACTTCAAATGCTCATAACTTCAGAACCCTAAGTCCTAGAGACTCAAGGGTGGTACCGTTGGACTCGGGGTGCACACAAATGGGGGGGTAGGACAAGGTCCCATGTCTCTATCTTGCTCCGCTGAGGATCGGTCAAAACTGACCCTGGTTAAATCCCAAATTTTCACTCTCCCAACTCACTTATATGGGGGAACTTCAAATGCTCATAACTCCGGAACCCTAAGTCCTAGAGACTCAAGGGTGGTACCGTTGGACTCGGGGTGCACACAAATGGGGGGGTAGGACAAGGTCCCATGTCTCTATCTTGCTCCGCTGAGGATCGGTCAAAACTGACCCTAGTCAAAACTCCAAGCCCTGTACACTCTTAACAACCGTGAACACCAACTTCAACTTGACAAAAAGTACCACAAAAAGGGTGTCCAAACCACTCCTAGGGCTCTGAAATGTGTTCCTAAACACTTTCTGGGGGAACACTTTGGGCCTTTCACACATAGGCAGATTTTCACTCTCCCAACTCACTTATATGGGGGAACTTCAAATGCTCATAACTCCAGAACCCTAAGTCCTAGAGACTCAAGGGTGGTACCGTTGGACTCGGGGTGCACACAAATGGGGGGGTAGGACAAGGTCCCATGTCTCTATCTTGCTCCGCTGAGGATCGGTCAAAACTGACCCTTGTCAAAACTCCAAGCCCTGTACACTCTTAACAACCGTGAACACCAACTTCAACTTGACAAAAAGTACCACAAAAAGGGGGGTCCAAACCACTCCTAGGGCTCTGAAATGTGCTCCTAAACACTTTCTGGGGGAACACTTTTGGCCTTTCACACTTAGGCAGATTTTCACTCTCCCAACTCACTTATATGGGGGAACTTCAAATGCTCATAACTCCAGAACCCTAAGTCCTAGAGACTCAAGGGTGGTACCGTTGGACTCGGGGTGCACACAAATGGGGGGGTAGGACAAGGTCCCATGTCTCTATCTTGCGCCGCTGAGGATCGGTCAAAACTGACCCTGGTTAAATCCCAAATTTTCACTCTCCCAACTCTGTTATATGGGGGAACTTCAAATGCTCATAACTCCAGAACCCTAAGACCTAGAGACTCAAGGGTGGTACCGTTGGACTCGGGGTGCACACAAATGGGGGGGTAGGACAAGGTCCCATGTCTCTATCTTTCTCAGCTGAGGATCGGTCAAAACTGACTCTGGTTAAAACCCCAAATTTTCACTCTCCCAACTCACCTATATAGGAGAACTTCAAATGGTCATAACTCCAGAACCCTAAGTCCTAGAGACTCAAGGGTGGTACCGTTGGACTCGGGGTGCACACAAATGGGGGGGAAGGACAAGGTCCCATGTCTCTATCTTTCTCCGTTGAGGATCGGTCAAAACTGACTCTGGTTAAAACCCCAAATTTTCACTCTCCCAACTGACTTATATGGGGGAACTTCAAATGCTCATAACTTCAGAACCCTAAGTCCTAGAGACTCAAGGGTGGTACCGTTGGACTCGGGGTGCACACAAATGGGGGGGTAGGACAAGGTCCCATGTCTCTATCTTGCTCCGCTGAGGATCGGTCAAAACTGACCCTGGTTAAATCCCAAATTTTCACTCTCCCAACTCACTTATATGGGGGAACTTCAAATGCTCATAACTCCGGAACCCTAAGTCCTAGAGACTCAAGGGTGGTACCGTTGGACTCGGGGTGCACACAAATGGGGGGGTAGGACAAGGTCCCATGTCTCTATCTTGCTCCGCTGAGGATCGGTCAAAACTGACCCTGGTTAAATCCCAAATTTTCACTCTCCCAACTCACTTATATGGGGGAACTTCAAATGCTCATAACTCCAGAACCCTAAGTCCTAGAGACTCAAGGGTGGTACCGTTGGACTCGGGGTGCACACAAATGGGGGGGTAGGACAAGGTCCCATGTCTCTATCTTGCTCCGCTGAGGATCGGTCAAAACTGACCCTTGTCAAAACTCCAAGCCCTGTACACTCTTAACCGTGAACACCAACTTCAACTTGACAAAAAGTACCACAAAAAGGGGGGTCCAAACCACTCCTAGGGCTCTGAAATGTGCTCCTAAACACTTTCTGGGGGAACACTTTTGGCCTTTCACACTTAGGCAGATTTTCACTCTCCCAACTCACTTATATGGGGGAACTTCAAATGCTCATAACTCCAGAACCCTAAGTCCTAGAGACTCAAGGGTGGTACCGTTGGACTCGGGGTGCACACAAATGGGGGGGTAGGACAAGGTCCCATGTCTCTATCTTGCTCCGCTGAGGATCGGTCAAAACTGACCCTGGTTAAATCCCAAATTTTCACTCTCCCAACTCTGTTATATGGGGGAACTTCAAATGCTCATAACTCCAGAACCCTAAGACCTAGAGACTCAAGGGTGGTACCGTTGGACTCGGGGTGCACACAAATGGGGGGGTAGGACAAGGTCCCATGTCTCTATCTTTCTCAGCTGAGGATCGGTCAAAACTGACTCTGGTTAAAACCCCAAATTTTCACTCTCCCAACTCACTTATATAGGAGAACTTCAAATGGTCATAACTCCAGAACCCTAAGTCCTAGAGACTCAAGGGTGGTACCGTTGGACTCGGGGTGCACACAAATGGGGGGGAAGGACAAGGTCCCATGTCTCTATCTTTCTCCGTTGAGGATCGGTCAAAACTGACTCTGGTTAAAACCCCAAATTTTCACTCTCCCAACTGACTTATATGGGGGAACTTCAAATGCTCATAACTTCAGAACCCTAAGTCCTAGAGACTCAAGGGTGGTACCGTTGGACTCGGGGTGCACACAAATGGGGGGGTAGGACAAGGTCCCATGTCTCTATCTTTCTCCGCTGAGGATCGGTCAAAAGTGACCCTGGTCAAAACTCCAAGCCCTGTACATTCTTAACAACCGTGAACACAAACTTCAACTTGACAAAAAGTACCACAAAAAGGGGGGTCCAAACCACTCCTAGGGCTCTGAAATGTGTTCCTAAACACTTTCTGGGGGAACACTTTTGGCCTTTCACACTTAGGCAGATTTGCACTCTCCCAACTCACTTATATGGGGGAACTTCAAATGCTCATAACTCCAGAACCCTAAGTCCTAGAGACTCAAGGGTGGTACCGTTGGACTCGGGGTGCACACAAATGGGGGGGTAGGACAAGGTCCCATGTCTCTATCTTTCTCAGCTGAGGATCGGTCAAAACTGACTCTGGTTAAAACCCCAAATTTTCACTCTCCCAACTGACTTATATAGGAGAACTTCAAATGGTCATAACTCCAGAACCCTAAGTCCTAGAGACTCAAGGGTGGTACCGTTGGACTCGGGGTGCACACAAATGGGGGGGTAGGACAAGGTCCCATGTCTCTATCTTGCTCCGCTGAGGATCGGTCAAAACTGACCCTAGTCAAAACTCCAAGCCCTGTACACTCTTAACAACCGTGAACACCAACTTCAACTTGACAAAAAGAACCACAAAAAGGGGGGTCCAAACCACTCCTAGGGCTCTGAAATGTGTTCCTAAACACTTTCTGGGGGAACACTTTGGGCCTTTCACACATAGGCAGATTTTCACTCTCCCAACTGACTTATATGGGGGAACTTCAAATGCTCATAACTCCAGAACCCTAAGTCCTAGAGACTCAAGGGTGGTACCGTTGGACTCGGGGTGCACACAAATGGGGGGGTAGGACAAGGTCCCATGTCTCTATCTTGCTCCGCTGAGGATCAGTCAAAACTGACTCTGGTTAAAACCCCAAATTTTCACTCTCCCAACTGACTTATATGGGGGAACTTCAAATGCTCATAACTCCAGAACCCTAAGTCCTAGAGACTCAAGGGTGGTACCGTTGGACTCGGGGTGCACACAAATGGGGGGGTAGGACAAGGTCCCATGTCTCTATCTTGCTCCGCTGAGGATCGGTCAAAACTGACTCTGGTCAAAACTCCAAGCCCTGTACATTCTTAACAACCGTGAACACAAACTTCAACTTGACAAAAAGTACCACAAAAAGGGGGGTCCAAACCACTCCTAGGGCTCTGAAATGTGTTCCTAAACACTTTCTGGGGGAACACTTTTGGCCTTTCACACTTAGGCAGATTTGCACTCTCCCAACTCACTTATATGGGGGAACTTCAAATGCTCATAACTCCAGAACCCTAAGTCCTAGAGACTCAAGGGTGGTACCGTTGGACTCTTGGTGCACACAAATGGGGGGGTAGGACAAGGTCCCATGTCTCTATCTTGCTCAGCTGAGGATCGGTCAAAACTGACCCTGGTCAAAACCCCAAATTTTCACTCTCCCAACTGACTTATATGGGGGAACTTCAAATGCTCATAACTCCAGAACCCTAAGTCCTAGAGACTCAAGGGTGGTACCGTTGGACTCGGGGTGCACACAAATGGGGGGGGGGGGGGGGGGGGGGGGGTAGGACAAGGTCCCATGTCTCTATCTTGCTCTGCTGAGGATCGGTCAAAACTGACCCTGGTTAAATCCCAAATTTTCACTCTCCCAACTCACTTATATGGGGGAAATTCAAATGCTCATAACTCCGGAACCCTAAGTCCTAGAGACTCAAGGGTGGTACCGTTGGACTCGGGGTGCACACAAATGGGGGGGTAGGACAAGGTCCCATGTCTCTATCTTTCTCCGTTGAGGATCGGTCAAAACCCCAAATTTTCACTCTCCCAACTGACTTATATGGGGGAACTTCAAATGCTCATAACTTCAGAACCCTAAGTCCTAGAGACTCAAGGGTGGTACCGTTGGACTCGGGGTGCACACAAATGGGGGGGTAGGACAAGGTCCCATGTCTCTATCTTGCTCCGCTGAGGATCGGTCAAAACTGACCCTGGTTAAATCCCAAATTTTCACTCTCCCAACTCACTTATATGGGGGAACTTCAAATGCTCATAACTCCGGAACCCTAAGTCCTAGAGACTCAAGGGTGGTACCGTTGGACTCGGGGTGCACACAAATGGGGGGGTAGGACAAGGTCCCATGTCTCTATCTTGCTCCGCTGAGGATCGGTCAAAACTGACCCTGGTTAAATCCCAAATTTTCACTCTCCCAACTCAATTATATGGGGGAACTTCAAATGCTCATAACTCCAGAACCCTAAGTCCTAGAGACTCAAGGGTGGTACCGTTGGACTCGGGGTGCACACAAATGGGGGGGTAGGACAAGGTCCCATGTCTCTATCTTGCTCCGCTGAGGATCGGTCAAAACTGACCCTTGTCAAAACTCCAAGCCCTGTACACTCTTAACAACCGTGAACACCAACTTCAACTTGACAAAAAGTACCACAAAAAGGGGGGTCCAAACCACTCCTAGGGCTCTGAAATGTGCTCCTAAACACTTTCTGGGGGAACACTTTTGGCCTTTCACACTTAGGCAGATTTTCACTCTCCCAACTCACTTATATGGGGGAACTTCAAATGCTCATAACTCCAGAACCCTAAGTCCTAGAGACTCAAGGGTGGTACCGTTGGACTCGGGGTGCACACAAATGGGGGGGTAGGACAAGGTCCCATGTCTCTATCTTTCTCAGCTGAGGATCGGTCAAAACTGACTCTGGTTAAAACCCCAAATTTTCACTCTCCCAACTCACTTATATAGGAGAACTTCAAATGGTCATAACTCCAGAACCCTAAGTCCTAGAGACTCAAGGGTGGTACCGTTGGACTCGGGGTGCACACAAATGGGGGGGGTAGGACAAGGTCCCATGTCTCTATCTTGCTCCGCTGAGGATCGGTCAAAACTGACCCTGGTTAAATCCCAAATTTTCACTCTCCCAACTCACTTATATGGGGGAACTTCAAATGCTCATAACTCCGGAACCCTAAGTCCTAGAGACTCAAGGGTGGTACCGTTGGACTCGGGGTGCACACAAATGGGGGGGGGTAGGACAAGGTCCCATGTCTCTATCTTGCTCCGCTGAGGATCGGTCAAAACTGACCCTTGTCAAAACTCCAAGCCCTGTACACTCTTAACAACCGTGAACACCAACTTCAACTTGACAAAAAGTACCACAAAAAGGGGGGTCCAAACCACTCCTAGGGCTCTGAAATGTGCTCCTAAACACTTTCTGGGGGAACACTTTTGGCCTTTCACACTTAGGCAGATTTTCACTCTCCCAACTCACTTATATGGGGGAACTTCAAATGCTCATAACTCCAGAACCCTAAGTCCTAGAGACTCAAGGGTGGTACCGTTGGACTCGGGGTGCACACAAATGGGGGGGTAGGACAAGGTCCCATGTCTCTATCTTGCTCCGCTGAGGATCGGTCAAAACTGACCCTGGTTAAATCCCAAATTTTCACTCTCCCAACTCTGTTATATGGGGGAACTTCAAATGCTCATAACTCCAGAACCCTAAGACCTAGAGACTCAAGGGTGGTACCGTTGGACTCGGGGTGCACACAAATGGGGGGGTAGGACAAGGTCCCATGTCTCTATCTTTCTCAGCTGAGGATCGGTCAAAACTGACTCTGGTTAAAACCCCAAATTTTCACTCTCCCAACTCACTTATATAGGAGAACTTCAAATGGTCATAACTCCAGAACCCTAAGTCCTAGAGACTCAAGGGTGGTACCGTTGGACTCGGGGTGCACACAAATGGGGGGGAAGGACAAGGTCCCATGTCTCTATCTTTCTCCGTTGAGGATCGGTCAAAACTGACTCTGGTTAAAACCCCAAATTTTCACTCTCCCAACTGACTTATATGGGGGAACTTCAAATGCTCATAACTTCAGAACCCTAAGTCCTAGAGACTCAAGGGTGGTACCGTTGGACTCGGGGTGCACACAAATGGGGGGGAAGGACAAGGTCCCATGTCTCTATCTTTCTCCGTTGAGGATCGGTCAAAACTGACTCTGGTTAAAACCCCAAATTTTCACTCTCCCAACTCTGTTATATGGGGGAACTTCAAATGCTCATAACTCCAGAACCCTAAGACCTAGAGACTCAAGGGTGGTACCGTTGGACTCGGGGTGCACACAAATGGGGGGGTAGGACAAGGTCCCATGTCTCTATCTTTCTCAGCTGAGGATCGGTCAAAACTGACTCTGGTTAAAACCCCAAATTTTCACTCTCCCAACTGACTTATATGGGGGAACTTCAAATGCTCATAACTTCAGAACCCTAAGTCCTAGAGACTCAAGGGTGGTACCGTTGGACTCGGGGTGCACACAAATGGGGGGGTAGGACAAGGTCCCATGTCTCTATCTTGCTCCGCTGAGGATCGGTCAAAACTGACCCTGGTTAAATCCCAAATTTTCACTCTCCCAACTCACTTATATGGGGGAACTTCAAATGCTCATAACTCCGGAACCCTAAGTCCTAGAGACTCAAGGGTGGTACCGTTGGACTCGGGGTGCACACAAATGGGGGGGTAGGACAAGGTCCCATGTCTCTATCTTGCTCCGCTGAGGATCGGTCAAAACTGACCCTGGTTAAATCCCAAATTTTCACTCTCCCAACTCAATTATATGGGGGAACTTCAAATGCTCATAACTCCAGAACCCTAAGTCCTAGAGACTCAAGGGTGGTACCGTTGGACTCGGGGTGCACACAAATGGGGGGGTAGGACAAGGTCCCATGTCTCTATCTTGCTCCGCTGAGGATCGGTCAAAACTGACCCTTGTCAAAACTCCAAGCCCTGTACACTCTTAACAACCGTGAACACCAACTTCAACTTGACAAAAAGTACCACAAAAAGGGGGGTCCAAACCACTCCTAGGGCTCTGAAATGTGCTCCTAAACACTTTCTGGGGGAACACTTTTGGCCTTTCACACTTAGGCAGATTTTCACTCTCCCAACTCACTTATATGGGGGAACTTCAAATGCTCATAACTCCAGAACCCTAAGTCCTAGAGACTCAAGGGTGGTACCGTTGGACTCGGGGTGCACACAAATGGGGGGGTAGGACAAGGTCCCATGTCTCTATCTTGCTCCGCTGAGGATCGGTCAAAACTGACCCTGGTTAAATCCCAAATTTTCACTCTCCCAACTCTGTTATATGGGGGAACTTCAAATGCTCATAACTCCAGAACCCTAAGTCCTAGAGACTCAAGGGTGGTACCGTTGGACTCGGGGTGCACACAAATGGGGGGGTAGGACAAGGTCCCATGTCTCTATCTTGCTCCGCTGAGGATCGGTCAAAACTGACCCTGGTTAAATCCCAAATTTTCACTCTCCCAACTCACTTATATGGGGGAACTTCAAATGCTCATAACTCCGGAACCCTAAGTCCTAGAGACTCAAGGGTGGTACCGTTGGACTCGGGGTGCACACAAATGGGGGGGTAGGACAAGGTCCCATGTCTCTATCTTGCTCCGCTGAGGATCGGTCAAAACTGACCCTGGTTAAATCCCAAATTTTCACTCTCCCAACTCACTTATATGGGGGAACTTCAAATGCTCATAACTCCAGAACCCTAAGTCCTAGAGACTCAAGGGTGGTACCGTTGGACTCGGGGTGCACACAAATGGGGGGGTAGGACAAGGTCCCATGTCTCTATCTTGCTCCGCTGAGGATCGGTCAAAACTGACCCTGGTCAAAACTCCAAGCCCTGTACACTCTTAACAACCGTGAACACCAACTTCAACTTGACAAAAAGTACCACAAAAAGGGGGGCCCAAACCACTCCTAGGGCTCTGAAATGTGTTCCTAAACACTTTCTGGGGGAACACTTTGGGCCTTTCACACTTAGGCAGATTTTCACTCTCCCAACTCACTTATATGGGGGAACTTCAAATGCTCATAACTCCAGAACCCTAAGTCCTAGAGACTCAAGGGTGGTACCGTTGGACTCGGGGTGCACACAAATGGGGGGGTAGGACGAGGTCCCATGTCTCTATCTTTCTCAGCTGAGGATCGGTCAAAACTGACTCTGGTTAAAACCCCAAATTTTCACTCTCCCAACTGACTTATATGGGGGAACTTCAAATGCTCATAACTCCAGAACCCTAAGTCCTAGAGACTCAAGGGTGGTACCGTTGGACTCGGGGTGCACACAAATGGGGGGGTAGGACAAGGTCCCATGTCTCTATCTTGCTCCGCTGAGGATCGGTCAAAACTGACCCTAGTCAAAACTCCAAGCCCTGTACACTCTTAACAACCGTGAACACCAACTTCAACTTGACAAAAAGAACCACAAAAATGGGGGTCCAAACCACTCCTAGGGCTCTGAAATGTGTTCCTAAACACTTTCTGGGGGAACACTTTGGGCCTTTCACACATAGGCAGATTTTCACTCTCCCAACTCACTTATATGGGGGAACTTCAAATGCTCATAACTCCAGAACCCTAAGTCCTAGAGACTCAAGGGTGGTACCGTTGGACTCGGGGTGCACACAAATAGGGGGGTAGGACAAGGTCCCATGTCTCTATCTTGCTCCGCTGAGGATCAGTCAAAACTGACTCTGGTTAAAACCCCAAATTTTCACTCTCCCAACTGACTTATATGGGGGAACTTCAAATGCTCATAACTCCAGAACCCTAAGTCCTAGAGACTCAAGGGTGGTACCGTTGGACTCGGGGTGCACACAAATCGGGGGGTAGGACAAGGTCCCATGTCTCTATCTTGCTCCGCTGAGGATCGGTCAAAACTGACTCTGGTTAAAACCCCAAATTTTCACTCTCCCAACTGACTTATATGGGGGAACTTCAAATGCTCATAACTCCAGAACCCTAAGTCCTAGAGACTCAAGGGTGGTACCGTTGGACTCGGGGTGCACACAAATGGGGGGGTAGGACAAGGTCCCATGTCTCTATCTTGCTCCGCTGAGGATCGGTCAAAACTGACCCTGGTCAAAACTCCAAGCCCTGTACATTCTTAACAACCGTGAACACCAACTTCAACTTGACAAAAAGTACCACAAAAAGGGGGGTCCAAACCACTCCTAGGGCTCTGAAATGTGTTCCTAAACACTTTCTGGGGGAACACTTTTGGCCTTTCACACTTAGGCAGATTTGCACTCTCCCAACTCACTTATATGGGGGAACTTCAAATGCTCATAACTCCAGAACCCTAAGTCCTAGAGACTCAAGGGTGGTACCGTTGGACTCGGGGTGCACACAAATGGGGGGGTAGGACGAGGTCCCATGTCTCTATCTTTCTCAGCTGAGGATCGGTCAAAACTGACTCTGGTTAAAACCCCAAATTTTCACTCTCCCAACTGACTTATATGGGGGAACTTCAAATGCTCATAACTCCAGAACCCTAAGTCCTAGAGACTCAAGGGTGGTACCGTTGGACTCGGGGTGCACACAAATGGGGGGGTAGGACGAGGTCCCATGTCTCTATCTTTCTCAGCTGAGGATCGGTCAAAACTGACTCTGGTTAAAACCCCAAATTTTCACTCTCCCAACTGACTTATATGGGGGAACTTCAAATGCTCATAACTCCAGAACCCTAAGTCCTAGAGACTCAAGGGTGGTACCGTTGGACTCGGGGTGCACACAAATGGGGGGGTAGGACAAGGTCCCATGTCTCTATCTTGCTCCGCTGAGGATCGGTCAAAACTGACCCTGGTCAAAACTCCAAGCCCTGTACATTCTTAACAACCGTGAACACAAACTTCAACTTGACAAAAAGTACCACAAAAAGGGGGGTCCAAACCACTCCTAGGGCTCTGAAATGTGTTCCTAAACACTTTCTGGGGGAACACTTTTGGCCTTTCACACTTAGGCAGATTTGCACTCTCCCAACTCACTTATATGGGGGAACTTCAAATGCTCATAACTCCAGAACCCTAAGTCCTAGAGACTCAAGGGTGGTACCGTTGGACTCGGGGTGCACACAAATGGGGGGGTAGGACAAGGTCCCATGTCTCTATCTTTCTCCGTTGAGGATCGGTCAAAACCCCAAATTTTCACTCTCCCAACTGACTTATATGGGGGAACTTCGAATGCTCATAACTTCAGAACCCTAAGTCCTAGAGACTCAAGGGTGGTACCGTTGGACTCGGGGTGCACACAAATGGGGGGGTAGGACAAGGTCCCATGTCTCTATCTTTCTCCGCTGAGGATCGGTCAAAAGTGACCCTGGTCAAAACTCCAAGCCCTGTACATTCTTAACAACCGTGAACACAAACTTCAACTTGACAAAAAGTACCACAAAAAGGGGGGTCCAAACCACTCCTAGGGCTCTGAAATGTGTTCCTAAACACTTTCTGGGGGAACACTTTTGGCCTTTCACACTTAGGCAGATTTGCACTCTCCCAACTCACTTATATGGGGGAACTTCAAATGCTCATAACTCCAGAACCCTAAGTCCTAGAGACTCAAGGGTGGTACCGTTGGACTCGGGGTGCACACAAATGGGGGGGTAGGACAAGGTCCCATGTCTCTATCTTGCTCCGCTGAGGATCGGTCAAAACTGACCCTGGTTAAATCCCAAATTTTCACTCTCCCAACTCACTTATATGGGGGAACTTCAAATGCTCATAACTCCGGAACCCTAAGTCCTAGAGACTCAAGGGTGGTACCGTTGGACTCGGGGTGCACACAAATGGGGGGGTAGGACAAGGTCCCATGTCTCTATCATTCTCCGCTGAGGATCGGTCAAAACTGACCCTGGTCAAAACTCCAAGCCCTGTACACTCTTAACAACCGTGAACACCAACTTCAACTTGACAAAAAGTACCACAAAAAGGGGGGTCCAAACCACTCCTAGGGCTCTGAAATGTGTTCCTAAACACTTTCTGGGGGAACACTTTGGGCCTTTCACACTTAGGCAGATTTTCACTCTCCCAACTGACTTATATGGGGGAACTTCAAATGCTCATAACTCCAGAACCCTAAGTCCTAGAGACTCAAGGGTGGTACCGTTGGACTCGGGGTGCACACAAATGGGGGGGTAGGACAAGGTCCCATGTCTCTATCTTGCTCCGCTGAGGATCGGTCAAAACTGACCCTGGTCAAAACTCCAAGCCCTGTACATTCTTAACAACCGTGAACACAAACTTCAACTTGACAAAAAGTACCACAAAAAGGGGGGTCCAAACCACTCCTAGGGCTCTGAAATGTGTTCCTAAACACTTTCTGGGGGAACACTTTTGGCCTTTCACACTTAGGCAGATTTGCACTCTCCCAACTCACTTATATGGGGGAACTTCAAATGCTCATAACTCCAGAACCCTAAGTCCTAGAGACTCAAGGGTGGCACCGTTGGACTCGGGGTGCACACAAATGGGGGGGTAGGACAAGGTCCCATGTCTCTATCTTTCTCAGCTGAGGATCGGTCAAAACTGACTCTGGTTAAAACCCCAAATTTTGACTCTCCCAACTCACTTATATAGGAGAACTTCAAATGGTCATAACTCCAGAACCCTAAGTCCTAGAGACTCAAGGGTGGTACCGTTGGACTCGGGGTGCACACAAATGGGGGGGTAGGACTAGGTCCCATGTCTCTATCTTTCTCAACTGAGGATCGGTCAAAACTGACTCTGTTTAAAACCCCAAATTTTCACTCTCCCAACTGACTTATATGGGGGAACTTCAAATGCTCATAACTCCAGAACCCTAAGTCCTAGAGACTCAAGGGTGGTACCGTTGGACTCGGGGTGCACACAAATGGGGGGGTAGGACAAGGTCCCATGTCTCTATCTTGCTCCGCTGAGGATCGGTCAAAACTGACTCTGGTCAAAACTCCAAGCCCTGTACACTCTTAACAACCGTGAACACCAACTTCAACTTGACAAAAAGTACCACAAAAAGGGGGGTCCAAACCACTCCTAGGGCTCTGAAATGTGTTCCTAAACACTTTCTGGGGGAACACTTTTGGCCTTTCACACTTAGGCAGATTTGCGCTCTCCCAACTCACTTATATGGGGGAACTTCAAATGCTCATAACTCCAGAACCCTAAGTCCTAGAGACTCAAGGGTGGTACCGTTGGACTCGGGGTGCACACAAATGGGGGGGTAGGACAAGGTCCCATGTCTCTATCTTTCTCAGCTGAGGATCGGTCAAAACTGACTCTGGTTAAAACCCCAAATTATCACTCTCCCAACTCACTTATATAGGAGAACTTCAAATGGTCATAACTCCAGAACCCTAAGTCCTAGAGACTCAAGGGTGGTACCGTTGGACTCGGGGTGCACACAAATGGGGGGGTAGGACAAGGTCCCATGTCTCTATCTTTCTCCGCTGAGGATCAGTCAAAACTGACTCTGGTTAAAACCCCAAATTTTCACTCTCCCAACTGACTTATATGGGGGAACTTCAAATGCTCATAACTCCAGAACCCTAAGTCCTAGAGACTCAAGGGTGGTACCGTTGGACTCGGGGTGCACACAAATGGGGGGGTAGGACAAGGTCCCATGTCTCTATCTTTCTCAGCTGAGGATCGGTCAAAACTGACTCTGGTTAAAACCCCAAATTTTCACTCTCCCAACTGACTTATATGGGGGAACTTCAAATGCTCATAACTCCAGAACCCTAAGTCCTAGAGACTCAAGGGTGGTACCGTTGGACTCGGGGTGCACACAAATGGGGGGGTAGGACAAGGTCCCATGTCTCTATCTTGCTCCGCTGAGGATCGGTCAAAACTGACCCTGGTCAAAACTCCAAGCCCTGTACACTCTTAACAACCGTGAACACCAACTTCAACTTGACAAAAAGTACCACAAAAAGGGTGTCCAAACCACTCCTAGGGCTCTGAAATGTGTTCCTAAACACTTTCTGGGGGAACACTTTGGGCCTTTCACACATAGGCAGATTTTCACTCTCCCAACTCACTTATATGGGGGAACTTCAAATGCTCATAACTCCAGAACCCTAAGTCATAGAGACTCAAGGGTGGTACCGTTGGACTCGGGGTGCACACAAATGGGGGGGTAGGACAAGGTCCCATGTCTCTATCTTGCTCCGCTGAGGATCGGTCAAAACTGACCCTGGTTAAATCCCAAATTTTAACTCTCCCAACTCACTTATATGGGGGAACTTCAAATGCTCATAACTCCAGAACCCTAAGTCCTAGAGACTCAAGGGTGGTACCGTTGGACTCGGGGTGCACACAAATGGGGGGGTAGGACAAGGTCCCATGTCTCTATCTTGCTCCGCTGAGGATCGGTCAAAACTGACCCTAGTCAAAACTCCAAGCCCTGTACACTCTTAACAACCGTGAACACCAACTTCAACTTGACAAAAAGTACCACAAAAAGGGTGTCCAAACCACTCCTAGGGCTCTGAAATGTGTTCCTAAACACTTTCTGGGGGAACACTTTGGGCCTTTCACACATAGGCAGATTTTCACTCTCCCAACTGACTTATATGGGGGAACTTCAAATGCTCATAACTCCAGAACCCTAAGTCCTAGAGACTCAAGGGTGGTACCGTTGGACTCGGGGTGCACACAAATGGGGGGGTAGGACAAGGTCCCATGTCTCTATCTTTCTCCGCTGAGGATCAGTCAAAACTGACTCTGGTTAAAACCCCAAATTTTCACTCTCCCAACTGACTTATATGGGGGAACTTCAAATGCTCATAACTCCAGAACCCTAAGTCCTAGAGACTCAAGGGTGGTACCGTTGGACTCGGGGTGCACACAAATGGGGGGGTAGGACAAGGTCCCATGTCTCTATCTTGCTCCGCTGAGGATCGGTCAAAACCGACCCTGGTTAAATCCCAAATTTTCACTCTCCCAACTCACTTATATGGGGGAACTTCAAATGCTCATAACTCCGGAACCCTAAGTCCTAGAGACTCAAGGGTGGTACCGTTGGACTCGGGGTGCACACAAATGGGGGGGTAGGACAAGGTCCCATGTCTCTATCTTGCTCCGCTGAGGATCGGTCAAAACTGACCCTGGTCAAAACTCCAAGCCCTGTACACTCTTAACAACCGTGAACACCAACTTCAACTTGACAAAAAGTACCACAAAAAGGGTGTCCAAACCACTCCTAGGGCTCTGAAATGTGTTCCTAAACACTTTCTGGGGGAACACTTTGGGCCTTTCACACATAGGCAGATTTTCACTCTCCCAACTCACTTATATGGGGGAACTTCAAATGCTCATAACTCCAGAACCCTAAGTCATAGAGACTCAAGGGTGGTACCGTTGGACTCGGGGTGCACACAAATGGGGGGGTAGGACAAGGTCCCATGTCTCTATCTTGCTCCGCTGAGGATCGGTCAAAACTGACCCTTGTCAAAACTCCAAGCCCTGTACACTCTTAACAACCGTGAACACCAACTTCAACTTGACAAAAAGTACCACAAAAAGGGGGGTCCAAACCACTCCTAGGGCTCTGAAATGTGCTCCTAAACACTTTCTGGGGGAACACTTTTGGCCTTTCACACTTAGGCAGATTTTCACTCTCCCAACTCACTTATATGGGGGAACTTCAAATGCTCATAACTCCAGAACCCTAAGTCCTAGAGACTCAAGGGTGGTACCGTTGGACTCGGGGTGCACACAAATGGGGGGGGGGGGGGGGGGTAGGACAAGGTCCCATGTCTCTATCTTGCTCTGCTGAGGATCGGTCAAAACTGACCCTGGTTAAAACCCCAAATTTTCACTCTCCCAACTGACTTATATGGGGGAACTTCAAATGCTCATAACTCCAGAACCCTAAGTCCTAGAGACTCAAGGGTGGTACCGTTGGACTCGGGGTGCACACAAATGGGGGGGTAGGACAAGGTCCCATGTCTCTATCTTGCTCCGCTGAGGATCGGTCAAAACCGACCCTGGTTAAATCCCAAATTTTCACTCTCCCAACTCACTTATATGGGGGAACTTCAAATGCTCATAACTCCGGAACCCTAAGTCCTAGAGACTCAAGGGTGGTACCGTTGGACTCGGGGTGCACACAAATGGGGGGGTAGGACAAGGTCCCATGTCTCTATCTTGCTCCGCTGAGGATCGGTCAAAACTGACCCTGGTCAAAACTCCAAGCCCTGTACACTCTTAACAACCGTGAACACCAACTTCAACTTGACAAAAAGTACCACAAAAAGGGTGTCCAAACCACTCCTAGGGCTCTGAAATGTGTTCCTAAACACTTTCTGGGGGAACACTTTGGGCCTTTCACACATAGGCAGATTTTCACTCTCCCAACTCACTTATATGGGGGAACTTCAAATGCTCATAACTCCAGAACCCTAAGTCATAGAGACTCAAGGGTGGTACCGTTGGACTCGGGGTGCACACAAATGGGGGGGTAGGACAAGGTCCCATGTCTCTATCTTGCTCCGCTGAGGATCGGTCAAAACTGACCCTGGTTAAATCCCAAATTTTCACTCTCCCAACTCTGTTATATGGGGGAACTTCAAATGCTCATAACTCCGGAACCCTAAGTCCTAGAGACTCAAGGGTGGTACCGTTGGACTCGGGGTGCACACAAATGGGGGGGTAGGACAAGGTCCCATGTCTCTATCTTGCTCCGCTGAGGATCAGTCAAAACTGACTCTGGTTAAAACCCCAAATTTTCACTCTCCCAACTGACTTATATGGGGGAACTTCAAATGCTCATAACTCCAGAACCCTAAGTCCTAGAGACTCAAGGGTGGTACCGTTGGACTCGGGGTGCACACAAATGGGGGGGTAGAACGAGGTCCCATGTCTCTATCTTTCTCCGCTGAGGATCGGTCAAAACTGACTCTGGTCAAAACCCCAAATTTTCACTCTCCCAACTGACTTATATGGGGGAACTTCAAATGCTCATAACTCCAGAACCCTAAGTCCTAGAGACTCAAGGGTGGTACCGTTGGACTCGGGGTGCACACAAATGGGGGGGGTAGGACAAGGTCCCATGTCTCTATCTTGCTCCGCTGAGGATCGGTCAAAACTGACCCTGGTCAAAACCCCAAATTTTCACTCTCCCAACTGACTTATATGGGGGAACTTCAAATGCTCATAACTCCAGAACCCTAAGTCCTAGAGACTCAAGGGTGGTACCGTTGGACTCGGGGTGCACACAAATGGGGGGGTAGGACAAGGTCCCATGTCTCTATCTTTCTCCGCTGAGGATCGGTCAAAACTGACCCTGGTGAAAACCCCAAATTTTCACTCTCCCAACTGACTTATATGGGGGAACTTCAAATGCTCATAACTCCAGAAACCTAAGTCCTAGAGACTCAAGGGTGGTACCGTTGGACTCGGGGTGCACACAAATGGGGGGGTAGGACTAGGTCCCATGTCTCTATCTTTCTCAGCTGAGGATCGGTCAAAACTGACTCTGTTTAAAACCCCAAATTTTCACTCTCCCAACTGACTTATATGGGGGAACTTCAAATGCTCATAACTCCAGAACCCTAAGTCCTAGAGACTCAAGGGTGGTACCGTTGGACTCGGGGTGCACACAAATGGGGGGGTAGGACAAGGTCCCATGTCTCCATCTTGCTCCGCTGAGGATCGGTCAAAACTGACCCTGGTCAAAACTCCAAGCCCTGTACATTCTTAACAACCGTGAACACAAACTTCAACTTGACAAAAAGTACCACAAAAAGGGGGGTCCAAACCACTCCTAGGGCTCTGAAATGTGTTCCTAAACACTTTCTGGGGGAACACTTTTGGCCTTTCACACTTAGGCAGATTTGCACTCTCCCAACTCACTTATATGGGGGAACTTCAAATGCTCATAACTCCAGAACCCTAAGTCCTAGAGACTCAAGGGTGGTACCGTTGGACTCGGGGTGCACACAAATGGGGGGGTAGGACAAGGTCCCATGTCTCTATCTTGCTCCGCTGAGGATCAGTCAAAACTGACTCTGGTTAAAACCCCAAATTTTCACTCTCCCAACTGACTTATATGGGGGAACTTCAAATGCTCATAACTCCAGAACCCTAAGTCCTAGAGACTCAAGGGTGGTACCGTTGGACTCGGGGTGCACACAAATGGGGGGGTAGGACGAGGTCCCATGTCTCTATCTTTCTCAGCTGAGGATCGGTCAAAACTGACTCTGGTTAAAACCCCAAATTTTCACTCTCCCAACTGACTTATATGGGGGAACTTCAAATGCTCATAACTCCAGAACCCTAAGTCCTAGAGACTCAAGGGTGGTACCGTTGGACTCGGGGTGCACACAAATGGGGGGGTAGGACAAGGTCCCATGTCTCTATCTTTCTCAGCTGAGGATTGGTCAAAACTGACTCTGGTTAAAACCCCAAATTTTCACTCTCCCAACTGACTTATATGGGGGAACTTCAAATGCTCATAACTCCAGAACCCTAAGTCCTAGAGACTCAAGGGTGGTACCGTTGGACTCGGGGTGCACACAAATGGGGGGGTAGGACAAGGTCCCATGTCTCTATCTTTCTCAGCTGAGGATCGGTCAAAACTGACTCTGGTTAAAACCCCAAATTTTCACTCTCCCAACTGACTTATATGGGGGAACTTCAAATGCTCATAACTCCAGAACCCTAAGTCCTAGAGACTCAAGGGTGGTACCGTTGGACTCGGGGTGCACACAAATGGGGGGGTAGGACAAGGTCCCATGTCTCTATCTTTCTCAGCTGAGGATTGGTCAAAACTGACTCTGGTTAAAACCCCAAATTTTCACTCTCCCAACTGACTTATATGGGGGAACTTCAAATGCTCATAACTCCAGAACCCTAAGTCCTAGAGACTCAAGGGTGGTACCGTTGGACTCGGGGTGCACACAAATGGGGGGGTAGGACGAGGTCCCATGTCTCTATCTTTCTCCCCTGAGGATCGGTCAAAGCTGACCCTGGTTAAAACACCAAGCCATGTACACTCTCAACAACCCTAAACACCAACTTCAGCTTGACAAAAAGTACCACAAAAAGAAAGGTCCAAACCACTCCTAAGGGTCTGAAACGTGCTCCTAAACACTTTCTGGAGAAACACTTTTGGCCTCTCACCCTTAGGTAAATTTTCACTCTCCCAACTCACTTATATGGGGGATCTTCAAATGCTCATAACTCCTGAACCCTAAGTCCTAGAGACTCAAGGGTGGTACCGTTGGACTCGGGGTACACACAATTGGGGGGGTAGGACAAGGTCCCATGTATCTATCTTTCTCCCCTGAGGATCGGTCAAAGCTGACCCTGGTTAAAACACCAAGCCATCTACACTCTCAACAACCCTAAACACCAACTTCAGCTTGACAAAAAGTACCACAAAAAAAAGGTCCAAACCACTCCTAAGGCTCTGAAACGTGCTCCTAAACACTTTCTGGAAGATCACTTTTGGCCTCTCACCCTTAGGTAAATTTTCACTCTCCCAACTCACTTATATGGGGGATCTTCAAATGCTCATAACTCCGGAACCCTAAGTCCTAGAGACTCAAGGGTGGTACCGTTGGACTCGGGGTACACACAAATGGGGGGGGGTAGGACAAGATCCCATGTCTCTATCTTTCTCCCCTGAGGACCGGTCAAAGCTGACCCTGGTTAAAACCCCAAATTTTCACTCACCCAACTCAATTATATGGGGGATCTTAAAATGCTCATACCTCCGGAACCCTAAGTCCTAGAGACTCAAGGGTGGTACCGTTGGACTCGGGGTACACACAAATGGGGGGGTAGGACAAGGTCCCATGTCTCTATCTTTCTCCCCTGAGGATCAGTCAAAACTGACCCTGGTTAAAACCCCAAATTTTCACTCTCCCAACTCACTTATATGGGGGATCTTCAAATGCTCATAACTCCAGAACCCTAAGTCCTAGAGACTCAAGGGTGGTACCGTTGGACTCGGGGTACACACAAATGGGGGGGGGGTAGGACAAGGTCCCATGTCTCTATCTTTCTCCGCTGAGGATCGGTCAAAACTGACCCTGGTTAAATCCCAAATTTTCACTCTCCCAACTCTGTTATATGGGGGAACTTCAAATGCTCATACCTCCGGAACCCTAAGTCCTAGAGACTCAAGGGTGGTACCGTTGGACTCGGGGTACACACAAATGGGGGGGGGGGGGGGGGGGGGTAGGACAAGGTCCCCTGTCTCTATCTTTCTCTCCTGAGGATCGGTCAAAGCTGACCCTGGTTAAAACACAAAGCCATGTACACGCTCAACAACCCTAAACACCAACTTCAGCTTGACAAAAAGTACCACAAAAAGAGGGGTCCAAACCACTCCTAAGGCTCTGAAAAGTGCTCCTAAACACTTTGTGGAGGAACACTTTTGGCCTCTCACCCTTAGGCAAATTTTCACTCTCCCAACTCACTTATATGGGGGATCTTCAAATGCTCATAACTCTGGAACCCTAAGTCCTAGAGACTCAAGGGTGGTACCGTTGGACTCGGGGTACACACAAATGGGGGGGGTAGGACAAGGTCCAATGTCTCTATCTTTCTCCCCTGAGAATCGGTCAAAACTGACCCTGGTTAAAACCCCAAATTTTCACTCACCCAACTCACTTATATGGGGGATCTTCAAATGCTCATAACTCCTGAACCCTAAGTCCTAGAGACTCAAGGGTGGTACCGTTGGACTCGGGGTACACACAGTTGGGGGGGTAGGACAAGGTCCCATGTATCTATCTTTCTCCCCTGAGGATCGGTCAAAGCTGACCCTGGTTAAAACACCAAGCCATGTACACTCTCAACAACCCTAAACACCAACTTCAGCTTGACAAAAAGTACCACAAAAAAAAGGTCCAAACCACTCCTAAGGCTCTGAAACGTGCTCCTAAACACTTTCTGGAAGATCACTTTTGGCCTCTCACCCTTAGGCAAATTTTCACTCTCCCAACTCACTTATATGGGGGATCTTCAAATGCTCATAACTCCGGAACCCTAAGTCCTAGAGACTCAAGGGTGGTACCGTTGGACTCGGGGTAAACACAAATGGGGGGGTAGAACAAGGTCCCATGTCTCTATTTTTCTCCCCTGAGGATCGGTCAAAGTTGACCCTGGTTAAAACACCAAGCCATGTACACTCTCAACAACCATAAACACCAACTTCAGCTTGACAAAAAGTACCACAAAAAGAGGGGTCCAAACCACTCCTAAGGCTCTGAAATGGGGAAAACTTACCTCCGACTTCTGGAAACGGAGAAAAGTCCACTCTTCTTTACTGGTAATGCAAGTAAACAGTGCATAGATAATGAGAGGGGAACCCCAGGTGAACTTCAATAATTACTTCTTCTCCTGCAATTCTGTTGGTAGTTGACATTCAGGTTAAATGCATTACTGCCACCATCTGTTCTGGTGGAGATCTACTCGTTAGAGGTGCACTGTTGAATTGCATCCCTGTGGGAACACCGATGTACAGAGATGGTTTCGCCAAAAAAGCCGGTAAATCGGTGGTGGGAGGGTGGCCGAAGATCAATCTATGGTGGCCGTGGCCACCCCCTGGCTCCGCCCCTGCCTCTCACACTTAGGCAAATTTTAACTCTCCCAAGTCACTTATATGGGGGAACTTCAAATGCTCATAACTCCGGAACCCTAAGTCCTAGAGACTCAAGGGTGGTACCGTTGGACTCGGGGTACACACAAATGGGGGGGTAGGACAAGGTCCCATGTCTCTATCTTTCTCCCCTGAGGATCGGTCAAAGCTGACCCTGGTTAAAACACCAAGCCATGTACACTCTCAACAACCCTAAACACCAACTTCAGCTTGACAAAAAGTACCACAAAAAGAGGGGTCCAAACCACTCCTAGGGCTCTGAAATGTGTTCCTAAACACTTTCTGGGGGAACACTTTTGGCCTTTCACACTTAGGCAGATTTTCACTCTCCCAACTCACTTATATGGGGGAACTTCAAATGCTCATAACTCCAGAACCCTAAGTCCTAGAGACTCAAGGGTGGTACCGTTGGACTCGGGGTGCACACAAATGGGGGGGTAGGACAAGGTCCCATGTCTCTATTTTTCTCCGCTGAGGATCGGTCAAAGCTGACCCTGGTTAAAACACCAAGCCATGTACACTCACTACAACCCTAAACACCAACTTCAGCTTGACAAAAAGTACCACAAAAAGAGGGGTCCAAACCACTCCTAAGGCTCTGAAACGTGCTCCTAAACACTTTCTGGAGGAACACTTTTGGCCTCTCACCCTTAGGCAAATTTTCACTCTCCCAACTCACTTATATGGGGGAACTTCAAATGCTCATAACTCCAGAACCCTAAGTCCTAGAGACTCAAGGGTGGTACCGTTGGACTCGGGGTGCACACAAATGGGGGGGTAGGACAAGGTCCCATGTCTCTATCTTTCTCCGTTGAGGATCGGTCAAAACTGACTCTGGTTAAAACCCCAAATTTTCACTCTCCCAATTGACTTATATGGGGGAACTTCAAATGCTCATAACTTCAGAACCCTAAGTCCTAGAGACTAAAGGGTGGTACCGTTGGACTCGGGGTGCACACAAATTGGGGGGTAGGACAAGGTCCCATGTCTCTATCTTGCTCCGCTGATGATCGGTCAAAACTGACCCTGGTCAAAACTCCAAGCTCTGTACACTCTTAACAACCGTGAACACCAACTTCAACTTGACAAAAAGTACCACAAAAAGGGGGGTCCAAACCACTCCTAGGGCTCTGAAATGTGTTCCTAAACACTTTCTGGGGGAACACTTTGGGCCTTTCACACACAGGCAGATTTTCACTCTCCCAACTGACTTATATGGGGGAACTTCAAATGCTCATAACTCCAGAACCCTAAGTCCTAGAGACTCAAGGGTGGTACCGTTGGACTCGGGGTGCACACAAGTGGGGGGGTAGGACAAGGTCCCATGTCTCTATCTTGCTCTGCTGAGGATCGGTCAAAACTGACCCTGGTTAAATCCCAAATTTTCACTCTCCCAACTCACTTATATGGGGGAACTTCAAATGCTCATAACTCCGGAACCCTAAGACCTAGAGACTGTGCCCTGGTGACTGCAACATTACAGCTTTGCACAGGATTCAACAAATCAAAAAGCACCGGCAGGTCATCCCCCAAAACCACTGGAAAAGGCAAGTTATCTGTAACTCCCACATTTAGCAGATAGCTCTGTCCTTGCACTTCCACATAAACATCTGCCGTGGGATAAGACTTCTCATCACCATGTACACAGGAAATGGGGATTGTCTCAAGAGTGCAGATGGTATTAGCTGACACATATTTTCTGTATACAAGAGTCTGAGTACTGCCTGTATCAATCAGGGCTCTGAGGTTTTCTCCATTTATCTTTACATCAGTCGTTTTCATGGATTGGTTACCCTGAGGCTTAATGTCAACACTTTGTCGTGGTACAAAACACATTTGAGTGAGCTTAGCTGGATTCTTTGGGCACATTGGTTTAATATGGCCTTCCTGTCCACACAGATAACAAATGGGTGTTTGGCTAGAAGCCCTTCAATCAATAGCACCTGTTGGTTCTCCTTACCGGAGGCTTACCCACGCCTGCTGATGACCTCTGGTGGTGTTGAGGGGGTGCAGGCTTACGGCTATCCTTCCCCGCCTTCCAGGTATGGTTACTCCATGGCTGATTCTTTTTCCGAGCAGCCACAAACACATCAGCTAGAGTGGCAGCTTCAGCCGCTGACTTTGGACCATGCTCTTTTACCCAAACCTGGAGTTCAGGAGACAACATTCTCAAGTACTGTTCCATAATGATTATTTCACCAATTTCTTGGACAGTTTTACCTTGCGGTTGGGTCCGCTTCCCGTACAGCTCTTTCAGCCTCACATACAACTCCTTGGGGCTCTCATCAGGTCTGACATCTAGAGAGCGGAACCTCTGCTTGTAGGTCTCAAGGTTAATATCATATTTTTTCGAAATAGCAGCTTTGACCTCATCATATGGGAACCTCAAGGGAATCATCCACATCCATATTAACATAAGCTCCTCTGGGTTTGCCAGTCAGGAGTGGAATGAGTCGGAAAACCCAGTCAGATCTTGGCCACTGACATGCTGCTGCAATCCTTTCAAATGCAATGAGAAAGTGTTCAACATCATCATTTTCTGTTAATTTTTCTAGTCTGGGTGCAGCCTGCAGCTTGGGCCTGCTGGAAATCGTTACCTGAATCAGGAGTCTCCAAAGGGTGTGTAAAAGTCTGAACCGATTTTGAAGTGCTTCATACCGTTGCTCCTGCCGTGTAACTTCCTCCTTTCGTTCCATCTCCCGGGCCTCCTGCAACTCTTCCTCCCCGGTGCATGCCTTCACAAAATGGAGGGGAAGACAAAAAAGTAAAAAAAATGCCTGTGTCCTCAACTGGCTGATCCCATCGCTGCCACCAAATGTAAGGGACCAAGCTGGCAAGCACGAGGACCACAGATGAATTTCTTCAAAAAGAGGGTTTTATTTACCCCAAAAAAGATGCAAAGAAATATTTTAACCAAAATATAACAAACTTGGATCCCTAAAAGAGTTCAACCTAACAGAACTATACTGAAAGAAATACAAAGTCAAGTAACTGAACAGACCAACTGACAAACAGAAGACAAACAGACCTACACACTGAAAAACAAAGGACACATGTATAATGGTTGATAAGGCCATTATCCTAACAAAAAGGGGGATTTACAAACAACAAACATGACAACAATAAACAAAACCAGACAATCAGCCTGTCAGTAATGAATATCTTTAACTACTAACTAAACAATCCAAATCAACAACTAACAGTCTAAAGAAATAATCAACTATACAAACTAAATCCCTAATTTCCCCCCATGATGTGGCATCCACTTGGTCCAGCCCAATATGGCCGCTCCCTCCATATAATGGCTGCACTTCTATGGGCAGCCCCTTTTGGACCCAGCCTCACAGGACACCACTCAGCAACACCAGTGGCACCAGCAGCAAAAGCACTCTCTGCACTAGTAACTCAAACAAACCAAAAAAAGAATGAACCATTTAACCCTCGGGGTACACACAAATGGGGGGGTAGGTCCCATGTCTCTATCTTGCTCGCCTGAGGATCGGTCAAAACTGAACCTGGTTAAAACTCCAAGCCCTGTACACTCTTAACAACCGTAAACACCAACTTCAGCTACACAAAAAGTACCACAAAAAGGGGGGTCGAAACAACTCCCATTTTTATGACATTTTGAGGCCTTACTATACTATGACCATTTTTATGACATTTTGAGGCCATACTATACTATGACCGTTTTTTGGCCCATTTTGAAGCCTTACTATACTATGACCTTTTTTTTTTTTTGCCCATTTTGAGGCCATACTATTTAATTTACTATCAATAATAATGTAAAAATATGTAAAGAATTAATTACTAATGTATTTTTTATTTATATATAAATAATCTTCATTTACTCCACATAAAAAATAAATAATAAAAAATACAAAAAAATATTTAAAATTCAAATTTTAACAATATTAAACTTTCAGCTTTTTTCTTTTAAACAAACAATTCTCAGGTGCCTGTGCAGGTTGTTTGTGGAGCCGGCTCTATATGAAATTCTTTTCTTGCAGACACTACACTCTACCCTTGTATTATCAGTATAACTGAAATGGTTCCAGATTTTGTTTCTTTCCTTGGTGTCACTCATTTAACTATACCTTTCTAATGCGTCGATGTTGTCTTTTCTTGTAGCCCCTAGCTCTCTCTCTGCCCCTCCTGCTCTCCTGTTCATGTGCTACTGCTGCTGCGAGTGTAACTACCGCCCCCCTATTTAGTTATTTTTGTAGTTACAGTGGGATTTTGAATATGAAGAGTAATGTCTAGTGGAAATACAAGGAGTCCTGTGACAACAAGAGCTGTAACAGGAGTAACCCAAGGAATTGTAAAATTAACTTGCTCCTCAACAGCCTATATCAACTTGACTGTGACCTTTGACTGACATAACTTTTTCATGTTAAATAACAGCTTGTTTGTTTTAAACCATGCTGGTTCCATTTTTCCTGACCTTATTTTTTAACTGACAGAAGTACAGCTACATTGTTTTAGACAGACTCAAAAAAAATGTGTATCTGTCCTTTAATGTCAGAGGAACATACTCCAATATGTTTTGCCTGGACACTGTTTAAAATGACAGCACACTGAGAGTGAGCTGCCACAGTCAGTAGGTCAAAAGATCAGTTACAGCTCTGGTTTTCAGAAGCTAATGGCCATTGGTGTACTGTTCAAATGAATCATAAAATTAACATACACTGCATTCTGTCTCTCTTTGTATCTTCTCCTTTCCATGTGTGCAGCAGTGGACAGCCATGTGAGAAGCACCTGCATGTGATTGGATACACAGACACCAACTTCAACAGTGGAGCCCCTCCTCCCCGGCCTAGAGATCTGGACCCATCCTGCTCTCTCTTCCAGTGTTATATTACCAAGGAGGGTCAGGTTAGCTCCAGACCCCTGTGGATGTCAGCTGGTGGTGTGGGTGGAGGAGCATCAGGAGGCTCCAACAGGAGGCCCAGCAGCAGCCTGGAGGTGGGGGACGGTTTGCTCCTCCAGGAGCTGGAAGTGGCAGCTAACAGGAGGGAGAAAGAAGCGATCCTGCTGGCCCACTTCAGCATCCCTAACTGTGTGAGCTCTGAGCAGAGCTCAACGGTAGGAGAGGGTGACCTGCTGCTGGGAGAGCCAGAGCTGCCAATCATTCTAGATGGGCGGGACGAGAGTGGCAGGAAACACCAATAACCACAATGATTTCACATAGAGTTGGAGAGCTGAGAGCAGCTGCTCATCAGATGGGATAACTTAGCAGACACCATTGGTTTGATTCCAACTTAACATGGATAATATGCTGAACCACTTTGTGACTAAACACAGGAAAAGAAGACGTTTAGTTCACTGGGATCAAAGAATTTTAAATGACTTATAGGTTACTTTTTATAGTTTTAGGAAATAGATTGGGTATCAAACTGGTTCCTGATAAAGGAGCTTGTTTTGACTGACTGACACTGTCCCCCATGGAGGAATTTCCTAATAAATTCCTGATAATCGTTGTGACCCCTGAGCTTTTAGTCTCACCAGTTCCTCCTGGAGGAACCCGAGACATTCCCAGGACAGAGGTGTAGTTTTTTCTGTCGATTCTGGTTCTAACCATGGGGTCACCTACTGAATGGATGTGCCCAGAAAACCTCAAAGGGAACAGACCCAGAAGGCATGTCCCATGCCAGACATATGTCCTCTGCTGCAGCAGTAACAGGCGCAACTGTTAAGCACCTTAAAGAAAGATGCAGTTGTTTAATAAATGTTCCCTGTGTCCTAAATCACTGCACTGATGTTATAAATCCTCTGCGTTAAGATTAAGGGGAATCTGGGGATTAAACTGCTTAAACAGTTTACACTGTCAGGACTGAGGTTCTGAGATTAACTGAATACAATAAATCATAGTTAGACGACACTTGAAAAAAAAAAACCCTTTATTTTCACTACACCTTAAGTTAAGTTAAGTTTCAATAATTTAAATAAAAAAGTAGCTTTTGTATATGTATTAAAACAAATGGTTTTTTTTCCTTACGGAGCCACAGCTTCAAATGTTTCTGCAGCTTGTAGCCTTATGTCTGTTTGTTATGTAAACATGAATTATTGCTAATGTTGAGTCTGCAACTGGTCTGGAACAGAAAGAAATGTCCATTGACACTGCCTGTCAAAGGAGAGTCCTTTCACCTGAACCAAGTCTCAGGCTGAGACACTGAGTATTGCTTTTGTTGTCTTTAGCTAGAGTGCACAAGTTTTCACTGGCTTCTACGAGTCAGATCTAACTGAGGGAGGGCTGTGATGGGGGTGGGGGGTCAGGAGTGGGAAGCACCACTCCTTGTCTTTGAAGGTGTCTCACGATGTCCAGGATGGAATCGAGCTCCACACGGAAAGCCTCCAGCTCTCTGCTCTTTTCCTGAGCCAGATGCTTCCAGTGCTCCACCTCTGACTGCTGATTAGCCTCCAGCACCTGCCATGACCCACTAATCACCTGCAGGCACAGTTACTGAGGTAAGATGGTGGGGAGTAGGCTTGGTACTTTCAACACCATGTGACATTTCCAGGAGCAAGCGATGAGCAAATTGGTGGATTTAATTTTCATTTGATAAGCAAATGTATGGCAGCATGTTTGTAAAACACTGTGAAAAACCAGGCAGGTTATGGGAAGCTCTGTGTCATAGCTTGTTGAGTTTCTGTAGAGAAAAAGCTCCAAAACGGCCCCAAAAAGCACCTAAAAAATGACTTTTCATAAAGCAGCAAGCAATTACAGGGTAAAGGTAAAGGTGTGTGGCCTGGGTACCTGCTTCAGCTCCTTCTCTCTGTGCTGGTGTCTGAGCTCCATGTTGAGGATCTTCCTCTCCAGGCCACAAAGGAGTTTCACCTCAGGGCTCTGAGCTTCTTTAGCTTCCTTCAGCTCTTTCAGCAGTCTGGTCAGCTATACACAAGGTGGAAACAGTGACTTCATGTTAAAATGATAAGAAAAAAAAATACAAACCAAAATAATTAACTTTTCCCTCTTGGATCTAATGAAACATGATAATTCAGTGCAACAGATACACACTTATTTTGAAATAGAGACAGAGCACACATTATCCACTAACTGTAATCTAAATGCTGACCCTCTAACATTGTCCATTGCCATTTCTCCTCCTCTCCTCCATTCCTAGCTGTCCTATCTTCAGGGAGTTTTTTCTTGCCACTGTCGCCTTAAGTACTTGCTCTGAGGTCAGACTCTGGGTCTCTGTAAAGAGCTTTGAGACAATTTTGATTGTGGAAGGAGCTATATAAATAAAATTGAATTGAATTGAAAACCTCAGGAACACCCATATCTGCAAATGCACTGAGTCCAAGTGTGAAGAGGTGTGGAAACACATTGCAGCTTTGAGTTACAGACTATAAACCAAAATAGCAAATGTTTGGAAATATTGATTCTGAACGATCTTTCTACTTTAGACCTCTGTAGAAAAGAATATTCCCAGCTGGTGCTACAGCTGCTAAAATATGCTGCTAATACACTCAAACTCCCCCATTCCCTCACATTTTCTTTTTCTTACTTTACTTTCATTTAAATATGTTGCACATAGTGTTGTCATTTCATAAGCGCATTCTGATGTGTATCTGGTGCTTGGAGTCTACAGATTTTATTTCGCTAGAACATGTTTTTTTGTGTGAACCATCCCCAACTCTCCACCTCCTGCTCACCTGCTTCTGCAAAGCGTTCTCTCGGGTCCTGGATATTGCCAGTGCCTCTTTAGTTCCCTGCAGCTCTTTTAGTTGGTCTTGCAAATGTCTCATCATTATCTGCAGGTACATGTAAAGTTTAAAGCAACAGAAACATGTTCAGGATTTCCTGATGTGGAAATGAGCCTGGTTGGTTAGTGATCCTCTGCTGTACCTCCTGAGTGTTGAGCTGATTGGCCTGTTCAGCAACCTTTGAGGACGAGTGCTCCAGGGCGTGGGTGATACGCAGCTGGTCTAACTCCCTGAGGTGCTCGGCCTTCATAGAGGACAGCTGCTCTGCAGATTGCTCCTTCAGCCTAAAAGACCACATTATATCCTGATGTCCACTCACACTGATGCTCTGCAGGAAAAACATCTACGTGTTTGCACAGAAGCTCATACCTGCAGAGCTCCTCCTTGGCTTGCGCAGCCTCAGCCTTTAACGCCTCCTTCTCCTGCTCACTCTGCAGCTGCAGCAGCTCCAGGCGCTGCCTCAGAGCCTCGCTCTCCTGCAGAACCTCAGAGATGTGACTCCCTGTCAAAGGGACACAACATTAAAATGAAATATCCAAATATCTTATATCTCATTCAGCTGTTTAGTCATTCTGCCTTTCCTTTTTAATGTCAGGGCACAGTATCCATCGAAGCATGTAAAAGCTGACCATAACAAAATGTCCACACCTGCAAAGACAGTGGGTTGGTTCTTCTCATACTGAGCAGCTGGGAAAGTTTCCTCCACTCCACATGTCTCTCTCGCAGTAGCAGAGCAGGGCGTCTTTGTTGGGCCTGGCTGCCGTTTGGTCTCTGTAGAATGGGTTTCTGCTCGTGAGTTGGGGATGGACAGCATGCTCCTCCTCTCCTTCTGCAGCCTCTCCACGGTGCGGCTCAGCTCCCGAATGGTTCGCGTTTTGGCAGCAAGCTCGTGGTTCAACCGCTCTATCCGAACTCCAAACGCTGCCTCGGTTTGACGCTGGTGTCGGCTTGGACTCGGCTGGACCTGCAGGGGGAGGGGTTTACAATCAGGTTGCACGGGCAGGTAAGATTTGGCTTTTGCTTAATCCGATTCAAGTCAGAAAAAAGAATATTTATAGTCATATTTCTCTCAACCTTTTCTCTCTAAAGGTTGTGTTTAACAAACCCTTCATTGTCACACCACAGACCAGCCTGTAACAGCGTGCTAGAGCTACTGTAACAGTTTTTATTAACCTACCTTGTTTACGAGCTGCTGCTGAAGAGACTCAACCTGGCTGTGAAGGGCTTTTTCTTTCTCTTGGTGGGTTTCCTTCGCCCGCTGTAGCTCCTCCTCCAGAGTTTGAACCTGTGACATCCACGGCTTTGTCTCAGGTGCTGAGTTTGCTGCTTCAACCTGCTGTTTCTGCTCCAGCTGCTGCTCCAGCTCTGAGATCTGCTGCTCGTAGTGCAGCTACACAAAGCAACACAAAGGCACATCCAGTTACTGGAAGAATCTCATGGACTTTATTTTTCATTTTTGTGTTATTAATTTTATCTCATTTCAAACCTCCTCGCCTTTTGCCCACTCTATTGTGCTGTAGATATAAGTGTAACAAAATGCTGCTTTGATAACACTAAAATATTTTAATTGTTGAGTAAACACTGGCAAGTTACTACCACACAGCTCAGATATTACAATGTTGACAAAACCCACCTTGTGACAAAATGTACCTTCACTCTGTGGAACCGTTGTTCCATGGCCCTCAGACTGTGTTTGGCCTTTTCATCACGGTTCTCCAGCTCCGCTTCCAGACGCTGAATCCTCCGCTCCAGCAGAGTGGTGATGCGGCCGGGCGGAGACGTCTTAGCAGCGTCGGCGTGCTCCTTGCCTCCAGCACTAGCTGCGGCGTAGATAAGAGCAGGCAGGAAGTTTGGGTTTCTGTGTCTTAGTATCTTCTCCAGCTCCTTCACCTGGTAAAGAGAGAAAGACTCTTTAAACTATGAAGAGACATAAACCTGTGAGGGGGGGAGGGGCTTGTTTGTTTGTTTGTTGTGAGAAACCTGTCTCTCCAGGTCCTGCATCTTCTTTGTTTCCACCGATTTCTCTTTTGTCTTTCGGAGCTGCTCGCTGCTTCTTTTGCCCACCTCCATTTTCAGTTTTTCCACCTGAAATAAGGACGACCTGTTATCTCCAACTCAGCACACAAGGTTAGACTGAGAAAGTGTAAACTGTCTTTCAGCTCCACATTATAGCTGATAGCACAAGGTTTCTGCTCCTTTTACAGCTGGTGATGACAAAACACTACAAAATGCATTTGTGTTCAGCAGGCACTGGACCCACACACACTGTCCCAGCACTCTGGAAAAAAACAAACAAACAAACCTAAAAAATACACTGTTTCCCTGCTTGGAGCTCAGATTAATCCAGTGTTGGATCCCAGGCAGTTTGCATCCAAGCAGAGGAGGAGCACTGATGGTGCTGTTAATTCCACCAAACATTACGTCTTGTACAAACTGCAGTGAAGATTATAGAGAGGAAAGAACACCAGTCACTGCAATCACTCTATGAGCCTTTACCTTCTGGGAGATGGTTTAAGGTACCAAAGGCAAATCTTAACCGATACAATAACTCAGCCTCTAATGTATCTGTTTGATGCTGAGCAGGTGTTGGGACAGTGGGTTTTTTTTACAGCTTCTGCTGAAAACAGCTGCCCGAGAACGGTGAGACTGAATCAGAACAGTAGAGTTGTGGGTCAGACAGTTAAACAATGAACTGACACTCACCATAAAGCTCCATAAAGCAGGAGGGAGCTGCAGATTCAGGTGGTGATTCTCACTACGAGAAACCCCTTTTACCTGTTACATTGTTGTTAGGTAGGAAGCTGGTACGCTGATTACTCAAATGTTCAACAGCAGACAAGATGTTGTGTCGGTCAGGACACAGGTAAAGAAGTACAGGATTTGGAACAGTGCTCCAGTTGTATTTATTGCTCTTTGATGTTCACAGCATCACAGTAGTCTAAAATAAGCAATAAAACAGCATTCAGCTAATTCATCGACACACACACACATTATACCGCCTCATTAAATGCAACTAAGGAGCACACAAAAAATATAAACAACTTAACATGGGCTCAAATAAAGTTCTACATCAAACATACAACCTCCTCTCATTTCCCTCTTTCAATATAACGCCACATGACTTTACTGTTCACATAGAAATGAACCGACATGTAAATACACGAGTGAACTTCATGCAGCCTTACGACGCCGCGACGTGCGGCGGAAAAATACACAGTGCTAACTAGCATAGCGACTCGGTAATAAGTAAACAAACTTAACAATACGACACAGCAACACTCACGTTTCATCAGCGACTTGAAACTGGAAACATCAGCGGCTGGAACTGCAGGTACTATCAGGATTATGTGCGTTATAGACTGACTATTAACTATCGAAGTACACTGTCCTCGGATTATGCGCGTCCTTGTCGCGGCAGAACAGAAACGTCGCGCGATGACGTCAACGTCGCATCACGTGATCGCACACGGGGGGGTGCTGAAGCTTTCTAACAATTGTCATACAGCTATTTGAAAAAAATAATGAATCATAACTGAAGTACTTCAGTATGTTCAATCAGTTCCATTCAGGGACTCCAACTGAGTCCTAGACTCATCCTGGGGATAATGAAAGCAAAGAGGATGCACCTGACCATGTTCTCAAAATTTCTAAAAGCACGTTTTCACTATGGGTTACTGAGTGTCTACTGATGGGCAAAAACGGAAGTTTTATTCATGTACAGTTCAATCTACAACAAAATAAAGTGTTCAAAAAGTTACTTCCTGAAGCCTCTGTATTCTTTTTTCCAACCCTACACATAAACACTATGAACTGACGTGATAACCCAGTGAAATGAAGACTTTGTATACCTTATCCTGAAGGTAAATGAAATGAGAATTAGTATATAAACATCATGTGACTGCTCAGCCTCACCTGCTCTTTGAGCTGGTTTATCTCTGCTGGCAGCCTTCAGTCTGCCAGCGTCTCTGTCCAGCAGCTCCTGGTTCTCAGCAAACCACTGCAGCTTCTTCTTCAAGGCCGACACTTCCTCTCGGTGCTTGTCCTCCAATACACGTATCTCAAAGGTCTTATCACCTGGCACATTTAGGATGGATACACGTTGTACAAAGATCACTTATGCACATACAGTAAAAAAAAAAGGGTCTTATAAAAACTGGGATCTGCTTCTAATCTTTTAACATCCAAGTTTTCTGTGGTCATTCCACCTCTAGCCCTGTCTTGTATCCAGTCTTACCTGAAGTGGAGATGGCCTTGGCTTTAGCCAGGTCTCTCTCTTTCTTCATCAGCTGCAGGTCTACCTCCAGAGCCTGCTTCTCCTGTTTCAGTCTGTGAATGTCCTCAGACAGCCTAGCCTCATTCCTCTGCACACAGACACATATTTTTATAAGAGATAAGTGATGGGGCTGAAACAGATTGCCATTCAAACAGTAATTCAGTGATAGTGGGATTTACCTGAAATGTATGTACTTGAGCTAACAAGTCTGCAATGCGTTGAGTGTGATCCATCAAACAGATATTTCCCACAGGCCTTGGGGTTTTACGCAGCTGCTCCCTGATAAACAAAAACCATAAAAACATTTAAAAACCATGTGTAAAGTTTCCTAATTGGGCCAGTGTTCATTTTGAATGGAAATTTTTATTTTGTAGACACGTACAAACAATAATGTACCCTGAACCCACCTTGTGAAATCCAGCTCACTCAGCAGCCTCTGGTTTTCCTTAAACATGGCCTCCTCGTTGGCTTTACTCTTTGCCTGCTGAGCCTTCAACTGCAAGTACAGCTTCTCATTCTCCTGTAAAGTACCTTAGTTTTACTGTGGTGTAACAGTGCAAACATTAAAAAAAACACAAGAAGAAAACAAAAAATGTATGTGGTGCTTCAAAGCTGTGTCCTGTTCTGCCGGGCTTCGGATTATCAGGATGCTTTTTACTTTACTCGCACCACTCTTTGATTACTGTGATGATGGAAGCTCCTTAGTGATCACAAACTCAGCACTGTCTCATTAATCTTACTTTCAGTGTGTGACAATGCTCGAGATCTAGTCATGTGATAGTAACATGATGAGTGTCAGGCCACCATCTGGCTACCATCACTTTGGGGGGAGAGGCATGTTACTCAGTGGTACGCTACAGAAAATTTTTAATTTCTCTGTTGCTTCTGTCTTTTCATATAATCCCAGACTGACTCAGTGATGTGGGGGCCATATCATCTGCTGCAGGACTCCGTGTTCTTGTTGCTGATCATACACCTCACTAATGGTATTTCATGATGGATAAGAATCTAAATGTCTAAAATTGTTTTTGCACAATGCTGTATACAACCCCAGAAAGTTATTTGCCTGAATAACCTACACTACAAAAACAATTTTCAGCTATTTGAATTTCACCACTGTTAAACACTTGTTTAAAAAATACCATCATTTTGACTTTGTTGTAAAACAGCGACGTCACACGCACAGGAGTCGCCCTGATCCGTGCTGAGAATTAGAGTGGGAAGCTTCATAAAAGACTTTCAGTCACAAGGTTGTTCTGCAATCATAGTTTTAAGTTATTACCCCAATATTAGTATTATGTTCTATTTCTGCCAGTAGATCCCTCTAAATCCTACACTAGTCCTCTAAGGACAGACATGAGCACTGAGGACAGTCAAAGTAAGAGAGTTCAGGGAGACAAACCTGCTGGCAACCTTTTATGAGCGCCTCCTGCTCTTTCATTTCTTTATCTATCTGTTGGAGTTTTTACTCTGTTGCAGGGTCTGTGGCCTCGGCCCATCTCCTCCTCTGACTGGTTCTTTCTGCACTTCGTAGCTGAGGAGTCAAAAAAAGAAAAAACCAACAACACAGCTTATTTACTACATATTGATGTACCACTGCTACTACAAGGCATGACCGGCCACTTCTGTTGTATCTGATTCAGAGTTCTTCAGCACTGACCATCTGCAAATCTGTCTTTCAACAAGCAGTAGAAGCACAGTGTGCCTGCAAAACACAGCTGAAAATAGATGCAAAGCTACTATCATATACATATACTATCAGGGCTTTAGTTATAACCTTGTTTACGTTCCTTTCCTTGTTTCTCAATCCTTAACCCTGCATTTTTTATGAGCTTTGTTGAGCTGTTATGTCCTGTCAGGTGTGTTTTTCAAACCAAAGTCTGTAACACCCACACTAAAGTGATCACACAAAACATCACCCTGAGCCTAACTCCAGTCTCAACCATCTGTTGCTCTTTCAGCTTCTACAGTAACTCCAGCTTTGCCTTGGCTGCATGCTTTGGGTCACTACTATGCTGGAGTCATAAGTCACGTCCAGTCTCAGGTCACATCCACTCTGGAACAGATATTCTTCAAGGACATTCATCATTCCCTCAAGATAAGGGCAGAAATGGCAGTTTTATCCATTTAAAATTCTATTCGATAAAGTGGGCAAAATACTTGACTGAGAGTCTCACAGGTGGTTGTGCTTTTAAACGCTGACAAATATTGTGAAAAAGTGGCAACAGCACTACAACCATTCACTGTTGGATATTCACCCTTGAGGGTCCTGCTACAGCTAAACCTGAGAATGAGGTGTTCTGAATGTTGATAATTCATAGTCCAACTTACAGCAAATAAAATAGTCTACAGCCAACTGCCCCTGCGCTAAATCACACAGTGTGGTAAACACACAATATGTGACACAATATGAATTTCAAAGGAATATTTTTTAAAACAAACAAGTAGCTGATTCATATTTTGTTTTGAAAGTTTGTGTGTTGTGAATGTTTGCGCACCTTGCTTTGCAGCAGGTAGTTCTGCTGTCTGAGGGAGTCGAGCTTCTCTGCTCCTCCTTTCATCATTTGTATCTCCCTCTCCTTCTGAGCCAGCTGGACTCTCAGCTCGTCCACCAAAGAGCTGCCCTCATCCCTCTGCAAGTCAGACATCAACACCAGTATCAGATGAAGTAACATAATACTGTTACACGATGCAATCGTTCAGAAGGATTCAGTAGCGCAGCAACGTTCACATGATCGTTCGCTGGCATCTCACCTGCAAACACTGACAGTTAGGGCTGAGTGATGAATTTAATTCATTTGATTACTTTGCATTTGCACTTTAAAAACAGAGATATTAAAATGTATATATACAGGTTACTTTTAGTCTGTCATGAATCACGACAGTCTCGCAAACTCTGATGAGACTGTCTCCTCGTCACACTCTAAATACTGTGTCCCCACCCTGAAAAACAGAAACAGTGATCCTCCACACCATCTGCATGGATCACCAAGCGGTGAGAATACTGAGTATACACTGTCCTGATTATGTAAACTTTAAGTTTAAATCTGCACACTGACAATATTTTTGCAGGGATTTCATATTTTAAGTATTTTCTTACATTGTTCTTCGGAGGACTGTGTGTCAGTCTGGTGTCCTGGTGACTGCTGGTGTCTATCTGCTGCTGGAGGACAGCCACTAAGGACTGAACAGATGCCACCAGCTCACTGCTCACCTTCACATCTGCCTCAGATAATCAGACAAAAGTCATTCAGTGCCTTTACATAAAAAAAAAAACACACACACACACTGACTCCAAAGCTCCACAACTGGCTCCTGCAGGCACGCAGGGCTTCAGAAATCAAAATCAAACTTCAATGGCAACTGAACATAAATAGGATAAAAAAAAATTTGCATAGCTTTAAAGCACAAGAACAAAACATTAAACAATGAAATGTGCAAGAAATAAAGGGGTTGAATATTTTGTATAGCATCTGTATCATGGTATAATATATAACAGTATCATCAGTATAAGACAAATCCTCATCTTGAATTATCAGAGCAGTTTTGGTAACTTGATGATTTGCATGTGAGGGTCACTAATAACCTGTGTAGTCATCTTTGTCTTGGCTCTTCGCGGACTCAGCTTTTGACGGACTCTGTGGAGAACGGGTTTTGGCTGTAGCAGCAGCTCTACTGGTCCCCGATGACTTGGAAGTTGCTGCTGTTCTCCCCTCTATTTTTCTGCCTCTCCTAGGGGCCACTGTGGGCTTCTTCACTGAAGATGTAGAAGGGTGAGAAATGGTGGAGCTACGGAAGGCCTGGGAAAAATGTCCATAATTATTATTATTAGTAATTAAACCATGGTTAAACAATACTGTAATTAAATATTTTACAGAAAAAAAAGGTTTTCTTGCTTCCAAAAAAAAAAAAGTTCATTGGTACATATTGGTGTTGGTCCAGCTTCTATGTATCTAAGCAGCATCTAAGCCTATTTTCAGCCAATGTCACTCTAACATTAGATAAATTTGAACTGTTTATGCTCTACACAATTAGCCTATTCTAAGTAACGGTTAATTTTCTAATATATATATTTATATAATTTTATGTTTCCATAATGTTATCTGCTGAAACGGAGAAGAGTGTGAATTTTGTCCCACCATTTGTTTCCTAACGTTGCCAGCCTCAGACGACATGTAAGAAGAAGACTTGTAGTGATCCTCCATCAGCCTGTCCACTTCCTCTCTGATGCTCCATGTCAGGTCATGGTTGGGATGGTCTGAGGAGCTGGATGGGTGGCTAGTCGGTTCCTTGGCTCCCTTTATTCCCACGACAGGGTCAGTCTTTCCTGGTTGCTTCACTTGTGACTCTGTCACATCTGGGAAAGTCCTTTCCAAGGAGCAGCATGTTTTCTCTTGGTAAAGTTCCACAGCACTGTAAGTAAAACTTGTGTTACTGTTGTAACTTTCTTTTAACTAAATTCAGGTTTGGAGCTGAAAGAAAGGGTTTTTTTGAGGCACTACACTCAACAGTCCCAAAACAGTTTGCCCCCAGTTCTGAACACTGAAAACATTCTTTCTATATGTCTGTACAGGATGTTGACCTTTTCTTTTGCCTGTGGGTTTAGAGATGGCAACAAGTGCATTTGTCAGACTCCTTTTACAAAGGAAGAGCTTTTGCAAGAAGGAGATATACTAAAGGTCCCGCAGGCCACCCTGAAGAAAAACAGAATATGTGCCCTGAAAGTCTGCTAATGTCACTTGCTAATTAAATACTGAACTTTAGCCAGTGTTTTCAGCTTCTGGTTCTAACTCATCTTAAACTGAAATTATATCCAAAAAAATCTCATTCACAGACTTCAAACTGTAAAGTCTTGGATACATCTTGAATTTGAATTTCAGACTGAGCAAGGCCCTGGGCCCCTATTTATGTGGACAACTGAGTTATCAAGATTAGACTGCTGATGATTTGACATGAGTGCATAATGTCCCCAAATCTGAAAATCCACCAATCTGAGATACTTTATGTGAAAACTGGACCAACCTGTGAATGATCAAACTAATGTTTTGTGATGTGACCATTTTGAATAACTCAAAGATTTAGTCCTAACCAGATAGGCTGGAGGGTGAACCCTCTGATATGGTCCCTCTCTGGGCGGATGGGCCTCATCAGCTCCTCTGCAGTGGGTAGATCTAAATACAAACACATAATGATTATTCCACATAGTTCACTCCGGTCTTGATATGAGCCACGTAAAAACCTGAGCGCAGAGGATGTGGCCTCTTTCTGAAGCTGCCTCCTTCAAAGAATATGGCCCATAATGCTGTGACCTTTGGACATCTGAAAATCTACCATGCTGAACCTGTGCCTTCTCCCCAATCATACCAAAATCACAGTGTTGTTAAGGGCTTCCACACAGGCTTTACGAGACCAAAGGAAGAGTCTGAAATTAACAAGTACATCTATTTCAACTCAAATAACAGTTTAAGTAACAACTAGAAAAGGTAATCATGCTACAACTGGGGGAGCTGGTGCTTTAACTGGGAAGCAGCTTTTGTAGATGCATCATTCCTGCTGTTAGAGTAGTGAATTATACAGACAGACAGATAGGGACTCCACCATTCCCCCAAATACTGCTGGTGTCAGTGTTTGACCTGATCCATTGGTAGAAGAAGGATGAAGAGACTGTGTGGAACGTTGAAGAGGGAAGTATGGAGACACGGATCTGTGGATCCTTCCTTTCTCTTCCACATGATGAATAGTGGTGATTAAAGTCATCTGAATCCTCCACAACATGGATCTGTCTGTAGGCCTCATGAGGAGCCTCCACTCTGAACATATGAAGGGCCTGTACAGGAGAGAAATTTAATGCGCTCTATCAAAGACAATCCAAGATGAGACAAAAATGATGCAGCGAGATCATTAAATCCCCCTCGGATCAGCATGATAGGAAAGAATATTTTTTAAAAATGACATTTATGTATAAGTAATCTGCAACAGCAAATATATAAATATGTTTTAAGAGAAACAATATACTACCTAAATTATGTTTTAAGCTTCTTGGTGTTATCTGGGTTATTTACATTACCACATTTCTTTGGGTAGTGTAGGTGAGGATTCAAACTCACACCCAAGTGTGTCAGAAAGGGCAAAGACCCCCTCCCCCTATTAAAAGGGCTGACACTACACGCTGACAGTCATTCAAACAATAATTACTGGATGTATGACTGTCACTTCTTCCTGGCTACACACAAGCAAAGAGTGGTTATGCAAAGAACCCAAAGGTCTCTTTCACAGCGATCTTTTCATGTCTTTCACTTAAATGATAATTTTTTCCATAATTTTTACATGCTTCACATGTGCGGCTCTTAGCCCCTCAGGCTTGGATCAATAACAATAAAAATCTGAGCAATTATCGCAAGGTTCCCAGTCCCAATGATCGGTCAAAACTAACCCTGGTTAAAACCCCAAATTTCCACTCTCCCAACTGACTTATATGGGGGAACTTCAAATGCTCATAACTCCAGAACCCTAAGTCCTAGAGACTCAAGGGTGGTACCGTTGGACTCGGGGTGCACACAAATGGGGGGGTAGGACAAGGTCCCATGTCTCTATCTTTCTCAGCTGAGGATCGGTCAAAACTGACTCTGGTTAAAACCCCAAATTTTCACTCTCCCAACTCACTTATAGGGGGGAACTTCAAATGCTCATAACTCCAGAACCCTAAGTCCTAGAGACTCAAGGGTGGTACCGTTGGACTCGGGGTGCACACAAATGGGGGGGTAGGACAAGGTCCCATGTCTCTATCTTGCTCCGCTGAAGATCGGTCAAAACTGACCCTGGTTAAATCCCAAATTTTCACTCTCCCAACTCACTTATATGGGGGAACTTCAAATGCTCATAACTCCAGAACCCTAAGTCCTAGAGACTCAAGAGTGGTACCGTTGGACTCGGGGTCCACACAAATGGGGGGGTAGGACAAGGTCCCATGTCTCTATCTTTCTCAGCTGAGGATCGGTCAAAACTGACTCTGGTTAAAACCCCAAATTTTCACTCTCCCAACTCACTTATATAGGAGAACTTCACATGGTCATAACTCCAGAACCCTAAGTCCTAGAGACTCAAGGGTTGTACCGTTGGACTCGGGGTGCACACAAATGGGGGGGTAGGACAAGGTCCCATGTCTCTATTTTTCTCCCCTGAGGATCGGTCAAAGCTGACCCTGGTTAAAACACCAAGCCATGTACACTCACTACAACCCTAAACAGCAACTTCAGCTTGACAAAAAGTACCACAAAAAGAGGGGTCCAAAACACTCCTAAGGCTCTGAAACGTGCTCCTAAACACTTTCTGGAGGAACACTTTTGGCCTCTCACCCTTAGGCAAATTTTCACTCTCCCAACTCACTTATATGGGGGATATTCAAATGCTCATAACTCCGGAACCCTAAGTCCTAGAGACTCAAGGGTGGTACCGTTGGAGTCGGGGTACACACAAATGGGGGGGTAGGACAAGGTCCCATGTCTCTATCTTTCTCCCCTGAGGATCGATCAAAGCTGACCCTGGTTAAAACTCCAAGCCCTGTACACTCTTAACAACCGTGAACACAAACTTCAACTTGACAAAAAGTACCACAAAAAGGGGGGTCCAAACCACTCCTAGGGCTCTGAAATGTGTTCCTAAACACTTTCTGGGGGAACACTTTGGGCCTTTCACACTTAGGCAGATTTTCACTCTCCTAACTCACTTATATGGGGGAACTTCAAATGCTCATAACTCCAGAACCCTAAGTCCTAGAGACTCAAGGGTGGTACCGTTGGACTCGGGGTGCACACAAACGGGGGGGGGGGGACAAGGTCCCATGTCTCTATCTTTCTCCATTGAGGATCGGTCAAAACTGACTCTGGTTAAAACCCCAAATTTTCACTCTCCCAACTGACTTATATGGGGGAACTTCAAATGCTCATAACTCCAGAACCCTACGTCCTAGAGACTCGAGGGTGGTACCGTTGGACTCGGGGTGCACACAAATGGGGGGGTAGGACAAGGTCCCATGTCTCTATCTTTCTCCGCTGAGGATCGGTCAAAACTGACTCTGGTTAACACCCCAAATTTTCACTCTCCCAACTCACTTATATGGGGCAACTTCAAATGCTCATAACTCCAGAACCCTAAGTCCTAGAGACTCAAGGGTGGTACCGTTGGACTCGGGGTGCACACAAATGGGGGCTAGGACAAGGTCCCATGTCTCTATCTTGCTCCGCTGAGGATCGGTCAAAACTGACCCTGGTTAAATCCCAAATTTTCACTCTCCCAACTCACTTATATGGGGGAACTTCAAATGCTCATAACTCCAGAACCCTAAGTCCTAGAGACCCAAGGGTGGTACCGTTGGACTCGGGGTGCACACAAATGGGGGGGTAGGACAAGGTCCCATGTCTCTATCTTGCTCTGCTGAGGATCGGTCAAAACTGACCCTGGTCAAAACTGACCCTGGTCAAAACTCCAAGCCCTGTACACTCTTAACAACCGTGAACACCAACTTCAACTTGACAAAAAGTACCACAAAAAGGGGGGTCCAAACCACTCCTAGGGCTCTGAAATGTGTTCCTAAACACTTTCTGGGGGAACACTTTTGGCCTTTCACACTTAGGCAGATTTTCACTCTCCCAACTGACTTATATGGGGGAACTTCAAATGCTCATAACTCCAGAACCCTAAGTCCTAGAGACTCAAGGGTGGTACCGTTGGACTCGGGGTGCACACAAATGGGGGGGGTAGGACAAGGTCCCATGTCTCTATCTTTCTCAGCTGAGGATCGGTCAAAACTGACTCTGGTTAAAACCCCAAATTTTCACTCTCCCAACTGACTTATATGGGGGAACTTCAAATGCTCATAACTCCAGAACCCTAAGTCCTAGAGACTCAAGGGTGGTACCGTTGGACTCGGGGTGCACACAAATGGGGGGGTAGGACAAGGTCCCATGTCTGTATCTTGCTCCGCTGAGGATCGGTCAAAACTGACTCTGTTTAAAACCCCAAATTTTCACTCTCCCAACTCACTTATATGGGGGAACTTCAAATGCTCATAACTCCAGAACCCTAAGTCCTAGAGACTCAAGGGTGGTACCGTTGGACTCGGGGTGCACACAAATGGGGGGGTAGGACAAGGTCCCATGTCTCTATCTTTCTCCGCTGAGGATCAGTCAAAACTGACCCTGGTTAAATCCCAAATTTTAAATCTCCCAACTCACTTATATGGGGGAACTTCAAATGCTCATAACTCCAGAACCCTAAGTCCTAGAGACTCAAGGGTGGTACCGTTGGACTCGGGGTGCACACAAATGGGGGGGTAGGACAAGGTCCCATGTCTCTATATTTCTCAGCTGAGGATCGGTCAAAACTGACTCTGGTTAAAACCCCAAATTTTCACTCTCCCAACTGACTTATATGGGGGAACTTCAAATGCTCATAACTCCAGAACCCTAAGTCCTAGAGACTCAAGGGTGGTACCGTTGGACTCGGGGTGCACACAAATGGGGGGGTAGGACAAGGTCCCATGTCTCTATCTTTCTCAGCTGAGGATCGGTCAAAACTGACTCTGGTTAAAACCCCAAATTTTCACTCTCCCAACTGACTTATATGGGGGAACTTCAAATGCTCATAACTCCAGAACCCTAAGTCCTAGAGACTCAGGGGTGGTACCGTTGGACTCGGGGTGCACACAAATGGGGGGGTAGGACGAGGTCCCATGTCTCTATCTTGCTCCGCTGAGGATCGGTCAAAACTGACCCTGGTCAAAAGTCCAAGCCCTGTACACTCTTAACAACCGTGAACACAAACTTCAACTTGACAAAAAGTACCACAAAAAGGGGGGTCCAAACCACTCCTAGGGCTCTGAAATGTGTTCCTAAACGCTTTCTGGGGGAACACTTTGGGCCTTTCACACTTAGGCAGATTTTCACTCTCCCAACTGACTTATATGGGGGAACTTCAAATGCTCATAACTCCAGAACCCTAAGTCCTAGAGACTCAAGGGTGGTACCGTTGGACTCGGGGTGCACACAAATGGGGGGGTAGGACAAGGTCCCATGTCTCTATCTTTCTCAGCTGAGGATCGGTCAAAACTGACTCTGGTTAAAACCCCAAATTTTCACTCTCCCAACTGACTTATATGGGGGAACTTCAAATGCTCATAACTCCAGAACCCTAAGTCCTAGAGACTCAAGGGTGGTACCGTTGGACTCGGGGTGCACACAAATGGGGGGGTAGGACAAGGTCCCATGTCTCTATCTTTCTCCGTTGAGGATCGGTCAAAACTGACTCTGGTTAAAACCCCAAATTTTCACTCTCCCAACTGACTTATATGGGGGAACTTCAAATGCTCATAACTTCAGAACCCTAAGTCCTAGAGACTCAAGGGTGGTACCGTTGGACTCGGGGTGCACACAAATGGGGGGGTAGGACAAGGTCCCATGTCTCTATCTTGCTCCGCTGAGGATCGGTCAAAACTGACCCTGGTCAAAACTCCAAGCCCTGTACATTCTTAACAACCGTGAACACAAACTTCAACTTGACAAAAAGTACCACAAAAAGGGGGGTCCAAACCACTCCTAGGGCTCTGAAATGTCTTCCTAAACACTTTCTGGGGGAACACTTTTGGCCTTTCACACTTAGGCAGATTTGCACTCTCCCAACTGACTTATATGGGGGAACTTCAAATGCTCATAACTCCAGAACCCTAAGTCCTAGAGACTCAAGGGTGGTACCGTTGGACTCGGGGTGCACACAAATGGGGGGGGTAGGACAAGGTCCCATGTCTCTATATTTCTCAGCTGAGGATCGGTCAAAACTGACTCTGGTTAAAACCCCAAATTTTCACTCTCCCAACTGACTTATATGGGGGAACTTCAAATGCTCATAACTCCAGAACCCTAAGTCCTAGAGACTCAAGGGTGGTACCGTTGGACTCGGGGTGCACACAAATGGGGGGGTAGGACAAGGTCCCATGTCTCTATCTTGCTCCGCTGAGGATCGGTCAAAACTGACTCTGGTTAAAACCCCAAATTTTCACTCTCCCAACTGACTTATATGGGGGAACTTCAAATGCTCATAACTCTAGAACCCTAAGTCCTAGAGACTCAAGGGTGGTACCGTTGGACTCGGGGTGCACACAAATGGGGGGGTAGGACAAGGTCCCATGTCTCTATCTTGCTCCGCTGAGGATCGGTCAAAACTGACCCTGGTCAAAACTCCAAGCCCTGTACACTCTTAACAACCGTGAACACCAACTTCAACTTGACAAAAAGTACCACAAAAAGGGGGGTCCAAACCACTCCTAGGGCTCTGAAATGTGTTCCTAAACGCTTTCTGGGGGAACACTTTGGGCCTTTCACACTTAGGCAGATTTTCACTCTCCCAACTGACTTATATGGGGGAACTTCAAATGCTCATAACTCCAGAACCCTAAGTCCTAGAGACTCAAGGGTGGTACCGTTGGACTCGGGGTGCACACAAATGGGGGGGTAGGACAAGGTCCCATGTCTCTATCTTTCTCAGCTGAGGATCGGTCAAAACTGACTCTGGTTAAAACCCCAAATTTTCACTCTCCCAACTGACTTATATGGGGGAACTTCAAATGCTCATAACTCCAGAACCCTAAGTCCTAGAGACTCAGGGGTGGTACCGTTGGACTCGGGGTGCACACAAATGGGGGGGTAGGACGAGGTCCCATGTCTCTATCTTGCTCCGCTGAGGATCGGTCAAAACTGACCCTGGTCAAAAGTCCAAGCCCTGTACACTCTTAACAACCGTGAACACAAACTTCAACTTGACAAAAAGTACCACAAAAAGGGGGGTCCAAACCACTCCTAGGGCTCTGAAATGTGTTCCTAAACGCTTTCTGGGGGAACACTTTGGGCCTTTCACACTTAGGCAGATTTTCACTCTCCCAACTGACTTATATGGGGGAACTTCAAATGCTCATAACTCCAGAACCCTAAGTCCTAGAGACTCAAGGGTGGTACCGTTGGACTCGGGGTGCACACAAATGGGGGGGTAGGACAAGGTCCCATGTCTCTATCTTTCTCAGCTGAGGATCGGTCAAAACTGACTCTGGTTAAAACCCCAAATTTTCACTCTCCCAACTGACTTATATGGGGGAACTTCAAATGCTCATAACTCCAGAACCCTAAGTCCTAGAGACTCAAGGGTGGTACCGTTGGACTCGGGGTGCACACAAATGGGGGGGTAGGACAAGGTCCCATGTCTCTATCTTTCTCCGTTGAGGATCGGTCAAAACTGACTCTGGTTAAAACCCCAAATTTTCACTCTCCCAACTGACTTATATGGGGGAACTTCAAATGCTCATAACTTCAGAACCCTAAGTCCTAGAGACTCAAGGGTGGTACCGTTGGACTCGGGGTGCACACAAATGGGGGGGTAGGACAAGGTCCCATGTCTCTATCTTGCTCCGCTGAGGATCGGTCAAAACTGACCCTGGTCAAAACTCCAAGCCCTGTACATTCTTAACAACCGTGAACACAAACTTCAACTTGACAAAAAGTACCACAAAAAGGGGGGTCCAAACCACTCCTAGGGCTCTGAAATGTCTTCCTAAACACTTTCTGGGGGAACACTTTTGGCCTTTCACACTTAGGCAGATTTGCACTCTCCCAACTGACTTATATGGGGGAACTTCAAATGCTCATAACTCCAGAACCCTAAGTCCTAGAGACTCAAGGGTGGTACCGTTGGACTCGGGGTGCACACAAATGGGGGGGTAGGACAAGGTCCCATGTCTCTATCTTGCTCCGCTGAGGATCGGTCAAAACTGACTCTGGTTAAAACCCCAAATTTTCACTCTCCCAACTCACTTATATGGGGGAACTTCAAATGCTCATAACTCCAGAACCCTAAGTCCTAGAGACTCAAGGGTGGTACCGTTGGACTCGGGGTGCACACAAATGGGGGGGTAGGACAAGGTCCCATGTCTCTATATTTCTCAGCTGAGGATCGGTCAAAACTGACTCTGGTTAAAACCCCAAATTTTCACTCTCCCAACTGACTTATATGGGGGAACTTCAAATGCTCATAACTCCAGAACCCTAAGTCCTAGAGACTCAAGGGTGGTACCGTTGGACTCGGGGTGCACACAAATGGGGGGGTAGGACAAGGTCCCATGTCTCTATCTTTCTCAGCTGAGGATCGGTCAAAACTGACTCTGGTTAAAACCCCAAATTTTCACTCTCCCAACTGACTTATATGGGGGAACTTCAAATGCTCATAACTCCAGAACCCTAAGTCCTAGAGACTCAGGGGTGGTACCGTTGGACTCGGGGTGCACACAAATGGGGGGGTAGGACGAGGTCCCATGTCTCTATCTTGCTCCGCTGAGGATCGGTCAAAACTGACCCTGGTCAAAAGTCCAAGCCCTGTACACTCTTAACAACCGTGAACACAAACTTCAACTTGACAAAAAGTACCACAAAAAGGGGGGTCCAAACCACTCCTAGGGCTCTGAAATGTGTTCCTAAACACTTTCTGGGGGAACACTTTGGGCCTTTCACACTTAGGCAGATTTTCACTCTCCCAACTGACTTATATGGGGGAACTTCAAATGCTCATAACTCCAGAACCCTAAGTCCTAGAGACTCAAGGGTGGTACCGTTGGACTCGGGGTGCACACAAATGGGGGGGTAGGACAAGGTCCCATGTCTCTATCTTTCTCAGCTGAGGATCGGTCAAAACTGACTCTGGTTAAAACCCCAAATTTTCACTCTCCCAACTGACTTATATGGGGGAACTTCAAATGCTCATAACTCCAGAACCCTAAGTCCTAGAGACTCAAGGGTGGTACCGTTGGACTCGGGGTGCACACAAATGGGGGGGTAGGACAAGGTCCCATGTCTCTATCTTTCTCCGTTGAGGATCGGTCAAAACTGACTCTGGTTAAAACCCCAAATTTTCACTCTCCCAACTGACTTATATGGGGGAACTTCAAATGCTCATAACTTCAGAACCCTAAGTCCTAGAGACTCAAGGGTGGTACCGTTGGACTCGGGGTGCACACAAATGGGGGGGTAGGACAAGGTCCCATGTCTCTATCTTGCTCCGCTGAGGATCGGTCAAAACTGACCCTGGTCAAAACTCCAAGCCCTGTACATTCTTAACAACCGTGAACACAAACTTCAACTTGACAAAAAGTACCACAAAAAGGGGGGTCCAAACCACTCCTAGGGCTCTGAAATGTCTTCCTAAACACTTTCTGGGGGAACACTTTTGGCCTTTCACACTTAGGCAGATTTGCACTCTCCCAACTGACTTATATGGGGGAACTTCAAATGCTCATAACTCCAGAACCCTAAGTCCTAGAGACTCAAGGGTGGTACCGTTGGACTCGGGGTGCACACAAATGGGGGGGTAGGACAAGGTCCCATGTCTCTATCTTGCTCCGCTGAGGATCGGTCAAAACTGACTCTGGTTAAAACCCCAAATTTTCACTCTCCCAACTCACTTATATGGGGGAACTTCAAATGCTCATAACTCCAGAACCCTAAGTCCTAGAGACTCAAGGGTGGTACCGTTGGACTCGGGGTGCACACAAATGGGGGGGTAGGACAAGGTCCCATGTCTCTATATTTCTCAGCTGAGGATCGGTCAAAACTGACTCTGGTTAAAACCCCAAATTTTCACTCTCCCAACTGACTTATATGGGGGAACTTCAAATGCTCATAACTCCAGAACCCTAAGTCCTAGAGACTCAAGGGTGGTACCGTTGGACTCGGGGTGCACACAAATGGGGGGGTAGGACAAGGTCCCATGTCTCTATCTTGCTCCGCTGAGGATCGGTCAAAACTGACCCTGGTTAAATCCCAAATTTTCACTCTCCCAACTCACTTATATGGGGGAAATTCAAATGCTCATAACTCCGGAACCCTAAGTCCTAGAGACTCAAGGGTGGTACCGTTGGACTCGGGGTGCACACAAATGGGGGGGTAGGACAAGGTCCCATGTCTCTATCTTGCTCCGCTGAGGATCGGTCAAAACTGACCCTAGTCAAAACTCCAAGCCCTGTACACTCTTAACAACCGTGAACACCAACTTCAACTTGACAAAAAGTACCACAAAAAGGGTGTCCAAACCACTCCTAGGGCTCTGAAATGTGTTCCTAAACACTTTCTGGGGGAACACTTTGGGCCTTTCACACTTAGGCAGATTTTCACTCTCCCAACTCACTTATATGGGGGAACTTCAAATGCTCATAACTCCAGAACCCTAAGTCCTAGAGACTCAAGGGTGGTACCGTTGGACTCGGGGTGCACACAAATGGGGGGGTAGGACAAGGTCACATGTCTCTATCTTGCTCCGCTGAGGATCGGTCAAAACTGACCCTGGTTAAATCCCAAATTTTCACTCTCCCAACTCACTTATATGGGGGAACTTCAAATGCTCATAACTCCGGAACCCTAAGTCCTAGAGACTCAAGGGTGGTACCGTTGGACTCGGGGTGCACACAAATGGGAGGGTAGGAAAAGGTCCCATGTCTGTATCTTGCTCCGCTGAGGATCGGTCAAAACTGACCCTAGTCAAAACTCCAAGCCCTGAACACTCTTAACAACCGTGAACACCAACTTCAACTTGACAAAAAGTACCACAAAAAGGGTGTCCAAACCACTCCTAGGGCTCTGAAATGTGTTCCTAAACACTTTCTGGGGGAACACTTTGGGCCTTTCACACATAGGCAGATTTTCACTCTCCCAACTCACTTATATGGGGGAACTTCAAATGCTCATAACTCCAGAACCCTAAGTCCTAGAGACTCAAGGGTGGTACCGTTGGACTCGGGGTGCACACAAATGGGGGGGTAGGACGAGGTCCCATGTCTCTATCTTTCTCAGCTGAGGATCGGTCAAAACTGACTCTGGTTAAAACCCCAAATTTTCACTCTCCCAACTGACTTATATGGGGGAACTTCAAATGCTCATAACTCCAGAACCCTAAGTCCTAGAGACTCAAGGGTGGTACCGTTGGACTCGGGGTGCACACAAATGGGGGGGTAGGACAAGGTCCCATGTCTCTATCTTTCTCCGCTGAGGATCGGTCAAAACTGACCCTGGTTAAAACCCCAAATTTTCACTCTCCCAACTGACTTATATGGGGGAACTTCAAATGCTCATAACTCCAGAACCCTAAGTCCTAGAGACTCAAGGGTGGTACCGTTGGACTCGGGGTGCACACAAATGGGGGGGTAGGACAAGGTCCCATGTCTCTATCTTTCTCCGCTGAGGATCGGTCAAAACTGACTCTGGTTAAAACCCCAAATTTTCACTCTCCCAACTGACTTATATGGGGGAACTTCAAATGCTCATAACTCCAGAACCCTAAGTCCTAGAGACTCAAGGGTGGTACCGTTGGACTCGGGGTGCACACAAATGGGGGGGTAGGACGAGGTCCCATGTCTCTATCTTTCTCAGCTGAGGATCGGTTAAAACTGACTCTGGTTAAAACCCCAAATTTTCACTCTCCCAACTGACTTATATGGGGGAACTTCAAATGCTCATAACTCTAGAACCCTAAGTCCTAGAGACTCAAGGGTGGTACCGTTGGACTCGGGGTGCACACAAATGGGGGGGTAGGACAAGGTCCCATGTCTCTATCTTGCTCCGCTGAGGATCGGTCAAAACTGACCCTGGTCAAAACTCCAAGCCCTGTACACTCTTAACAACCGTGAACACCAACTTCAACTTGACAAAAAGTACCACAAAAAGGGGGGTCCAAACCACTCCTAGGGCTCTGAAATGTGTTCCTAAACACTTTCTGGGGGAACACTTTGGGCCTTTCACACTTAGGCAGATTTTCACTCTCCCAACTGACTTATATGGGGGAACTTCAAATGCTCATAACTCCAGAACCCTAAGTCCTAGAGACTCAAGGGTGGTACCGTTGGACTCGGGGTGCACACAAATGGGGGGGTAGGACAAGGTCCCATGTCTCTATCTTTCTCAGCTGAGGATCGGTCAAAACTGACTCTGGTTAAAACCCCAAATTTTCACTCTCCCAACTGACTTATATGGGGGAACTTCAAATGCTCATAACTCCAGAACCCTAAGTCCTAGAGACTCAAGGGTGGTACCGTTGGACTCGGGGTGCACACAAATGGGGGGGTAGGACAAGGTCCCATGTCTCTATCTTTCTCCGTTGAGGATCGGTCAAAACTGACTCTGGTTAAAACCCCAAATTTTCACTCTCCCAACTGACTTATATGGGGGAACTTCAAATGCTCATAACTTCAGAACCCTAAGTCCTAGAGACTCAAGGGTGGTACCGTTGGACTCGGGGTGCACACAAATGGGGGGGTAGGACAAGGTCCCATGTCTCTATCTTGCTCCGCTGAGGATCGGTCAAAACTGACCCTGGTCAAAACTCCAAGCCCTGTACATTCTTAACAACCGTGAACACAAACTTCAACTTGACAAAAAGTACCACAAAAAGGGGGGTCCAAACCACTCCTAGGGCTCTGAAATGTCTTCCTAAACACTTTCTGGGGGAACACTTTTGGCCTTTCACACTTAGGCAGATTTGCACTCTCCCAACTCACTTATATGGGGGAACTTCAAATGCTCATAACTCCAGAACCCTAAGTCCTAGAGACTCAAGGGTGGTACCGTTGGACTCGGGGTGCACACAAATGGGGGGGTAGGACGAGGTCCCATGTCTCTATCTTTCTCAGCTGAGGATCGGTTAAAACTGACTCTGGTTAAAACCCCAAATTTTCACTCTCCCAACTGACTTATATGGGGGAACTTCAAATGCTCATAACTCTAGAACCCTAAGTCCTAGAGACTCAAGGGTGGTACCGTTGGACTCGGGGTGCACACAAATGGGGGGGTAGGACAAGGTCCCATGTCTCTATCTTGCTCCGCTGAGGATCGGTCAAAACTGACCCTGGTCAAAACTCCAAGCCCTGTACACTCTTAACAACCGTGAACACCAACTTCAACTTGACAAAAAGTACCACAAAAAGGGGGGTCCAAACCACTCCTAGGGCTCTGAAATGTGTTCCTAAACACTTTCTGGGGGAACACTTTGGGCCTTTCACACTTAGGCAGATTTTCACTCTCCCAACTGACTTATATGGGGGAACTTCAAATGCTCATAACTCCAGAACCCTAAGTCCTAGAGACTCAAGGGTGGTACCGTTGGACTCGGGGTGCACACAAATGGGGGGGTAGGACAAGGTCCCATGTCTCTATCTTTCTCAGCTGAGGATCGGTCAAAACTGACTCTGGTTAAAACCCCAAATTTTCACTCTCCCAACTGACTTATATGGGGGAACTTCAAATGCTCATAACTCCAGAACCCTAAGTCCTAGAGACTCAAGGGTGGTACCGTTGGACTCGGGGTGCACACAAATGGGGGGGTAGGACAAGGTCCCATGTCTCTATCTTTCTCCGTTGAGGATCGGTCAAAACTGACTCTGGTTAAAACCCCAAATTTTCACTCTCCCAACTGACTTATATGGGGGAACTTCAAATGCTCATAACTTCAGAACCCTAAGTCCTAGAGACTCAAGGGTGGTACCGTTGGACTCGGGGTGCACACAAATGGGGGGGTAGGACAAGGTCCCATGTCTCTATCTTGCTCCGCTGAGGATCGGTCAAAACTGACCCTGGTCAAAACTCCAAGCCCTGTACATTCTTAACAACCGTGAACACAAACTTCAACTTGACAAAAAGTACCACAAAAAGGGGGGTCCAAACCACTCCTAGGGCTCTGAAATGTCTTCCTAAACACTTTCTGGGGGAACACTTTTGGCCTTTCACACTTAGGCAGATTTGCACTCTCCCAACTCACTTATATGGGGGAACTTCAAATGCTCATAACTCCAGAACCCTAAGTCCTAGAGACTCAAGGGTGGTACCGTTGGACTCGGGGTGCACACAAATGGGGGGGTAGGACAAGGTCCCATGTCTCTATCTTGCTCCGCTGAGGATCGGTCAAAACTGACTCTGGTTAAAACCCCAAATTTTCACTCTCCCAACTCACTTATATGGGGGAACTTCAAATGCTCATAACTCCAGAACCCTAAGTCCTAGAGACTCAAGGGTGGTACCGTTGGACTCAGGGTGCACACAAATGGGGGGGTAGGACAAGGTCCCATGTCTCTATATTTCTCAGCTGAGGATCGGTCAAAACTGACTCTGGTTAAAACCCCAAATTTTCACTCTCCCAACTGACTTATATGGGGGAACTTCAAATGCTCATAACTCCAGAACCCTAAGTCCTAGAGACTCAAGGGTGGTACCGTTGGACTCGGGGTGCACACAAATGGGGGGGTAGGACAAGGTCCCATGTCTCTATCTTTCTCAGCTGAGGATCGGTCAAAACTGACTCTGGTTAAAACCCCAAATTTTCACTCTCCCAACTGACTTATATGGGGGAACTTCAAATGCTCATAACTCCAGAACCCTAAGTCCTAGAGACTCAGGGGTGGTACCGTTGGACTCGGGGTGCACACAAATGGGGGGGTAGGACGAGGTCCCATGTCTCTATCTTGCTCCGCTGAGGATCGGTCAAAACTGACCCTGGTCAAAAGTCCAAGCCCTGTACACTCTTAACAACCGTGAACACAAACTTCAACTTGACAAAAAGTACCACAAAAAGGGGGGTCCAAACCACTCCTAGGGCTCTGAAATGTGTTCCTAAACGCTTTCTGGGGGAACACTTTGGGCCTTTCACACTTAGGCAGATTTTCACTCTCCCAACTGACTTATATGGGGGAACTTCAAATGCTCATAACTCCAGAACCCTAAGTCCTAGAGACTCAAGGGTGGTACCGTTGGACTCGGGGTGCACACAAATGGGGGGGTAGGACAAGGTCCCATGTCTCTATCTTTCTCAGCTGAGGATCGGTCAAAACTGACTCTGGTTAAAACCCCAAATTTTCACTCTCCCAACTGACTTATATGGGGGAACTTCAAATGCTCATAACTCCAGAACCCTAAGTCCTAGAGACTCAAGGGTGGTACCGTTGGACTCGGGGTGCACACAAATGGGGGGGTAGGACAAGGTCCCATGTCTCTATCTTTCTCCGTTGAGGATCGGTCAAAACTGACTCTGGTTAAAACCCCAAATTTTCACTCTCCCAACTGACTTATATGGGGGAACTTCAAATGCTCATAACTTCAGAACCCTAAGTCCTAGAGACTCAAGGGTGGTACCGTTGGACTCGGGGTGCACACAAATGGGGGGGTAGGACAAGGTCCCATGTCTCTATCTTGCTCCGCTGAGGATCGGTCAAAACTGACCCTGGTCAAAATTCCAAGCCCTGTACATTCTTAACAACCGTGAACACAAACTTCAACTTGACAAAAAGTACCACAAAAAGGGGGGTCCAAACCACTCCTAGGGCTCTGAAATGTCTTCCTAAACACTTTCTGGGGGAACACTTTTGGCCTTTCACACTTAGGCAGATTTGCACTCTCCCAACTGACTTATATGGGGGAACTTCAAATGCTCATAACTCCAGAACCCTAAGTCCTAGAGACTCAAGGGTGGTACCGTTGGACTCGGGGTGCACACAAATGGGGGGGTAGGACAAGGTCCCATGTCTCTATATTTCTCAGCTGAGGATCGGTCAAAACTGACTCTGGTTAAAACCCCAAATTTTCACTCTCCCAACTGACTTATATGGGGGAACTTCAAATGCTCATAACTCCAGAACCCTAAGTCCTAGAGACTCAAGGGTGGTACCGTTGGACTCGGGGTGCACACAAATGGGGGGGTAGGACAAGGTCCCATGTCTCTATCTTGCTCCGCTGAGGATCGGTCAAAACTGACTCTGGTTAAAACCCCAAATTTTCACTCTCCCAACTGACTTATATGGGGGAACTTCAAATGCTCATAACTCTAGAACCCTAAGTCCTAGAGACTCAAGGGTGGTACCGTTGGACTCGGGGTGCACACAAATGGGGGGGTAGGACAAGGTCCCATGTCTCTATCTTGCTCCGCTGAGGATCGGTCAAAACTGACCCTGGTCAAAAGTCCAAGCCCTGTACACTCTTAACAACCGTGAACACCAACTTCAACTTGACAAAAAGTACCACAAAAAGGGGGGTCCAAACCACTCCTAGGGCTCTGAAATGTGTTCCTAAACGCTTTCTGGGGGAACACTTTGGGCCTTTCACACTTAGGCAGATTTTCACTCTCCCAACTGACTTATATGGGGGAACTTCAAATGCTCATAACTCCAGAACCCTAAGTCCTAGAGACTCAAGGGTGGTACCGTTGGACTCGGGGTGCACACAAATGGGGGGGTAGGACAAGGTCCCATGTCTCTATCTTTCTCAGCTGAGGATCGGTCAAAACTGACTCTGGTTAAAACCCCAAATTTTCACTCTCCCAACTGACTTATATGGGGGAACTTCAAATGCTCATAACTCCAGAACCCTAAGTCCTAGAGACTCAGGGGTGGTACCGTTGGACTCGGGGTGCACACAAATGGGGGGGTAGGACGAGGTCCCATGTCTCTATCTTGCTCCGCTGAGGATCGGTCAAAACTGACCCTGGTCAAAAGTCCAAGCCCTGTACACTCTTAACAACCGTGAACACAAACTTCAACTTGACAAAAAGTACCACAAAAAGGGGGGTCCAAACCACTCCTAGGGCTCTGAAATGTGTTCCTAAACGCTTTCTGGGGGAACACTTTGGGCCTTTCACACTTAGGCAGATTTTCACTCTCCCAACTGACTTATATGGGGGAACTTCAAATGCTCATAACTCCAGAACCCTAAGTCCTAGAGACTCAAGGGTGGTACCGTTGGACTCGGGGTGCACACAAATGGGGGGGTAGGACAAGGTCCCATGTCTCTATCTTTCTCAGCTGAGGATCGGTCAAAACTGACTCTGGTTAAAACCCCAAATTTTCACTCTCCCAACTGACTTATATGGGGGAACTTCAAATGCTCATAACTCCAGAACCCTAAGTCCTAGAGACTCAAGGGTGGTACCGTTGGACTCGGGGTGCACACAAATGGGGGGGTAGGACAAGGTCCCATGTCTCTATCTTTCTCCGTTGAGGATCGGTCAAAACTGACTCTGGTTAAAACCCCAAATTTTCACTCTCCCAACTGACTTATATGGGGGAACTTCAAATGCTCATAACTTCAGAACCCTAAGTCCTAGAGACTCAAGGGTGGTACCGTTGGACTCGGGGTGCACACAAATGGGGGGGTAGGACAAGGTCCCATGTCTCTATCTTGCTCCGCTGAGGATCGGTCAAAACTGACCCTGGTCAAAACTCCAAGCCCTGTACATTCTTAACAACCGTGAACACAAACTTCAACTTGACAAAAAGTACCACAAAAAGGGGGGTCCAAACCACTCCTAGGGCTCTGAAATGTCTTCCTAAACACTTTCTGGGGGAACACTTTTGGCCTTTCACACTTAGGCAGATTTGCACTCTCCCAACTGACTTATATGGGGGAACTTCAAATGCTCATAACTCCAGAACCCTAAGTCCTAGAGACTCAAGGGTGGTACCGTTGGACTCGGGGTGCACACAAATGGGGGGGTAGGACAAGGTCCCATGTCTCTATCTTGCTCCGCTGAGGATCGGTCAAAACTGACTCTGGTTAAAACCCCAAATTTTCACTCTCCCAACTCACTTATATGGGGGAACTTCAAATGCTCATAACTCCAGAACCCTAAGTCCTAGAGACTCAAGGGTGGTACCGTTGGACTCGGGGTGCACACAAATGGGGGGGTAGGACAAGGTCCCATGTCTCTATATTTCTCAGCTGAGGATCGGTCAAAACTGACTCTGGTTAAAACCCCAAATTTTCACTCTCCCAACTGACTTATATGGGGGAACTTCAAATGCTCATAACTCCAGAACCCTAAGTCCTAGAGACTCAAGGGTGGTACCGTTGGACTCGGGGTGCACACAAATGGGGGGGTAGGACAAGGTCCCATGTCTCTATCTTGCTCCGCTGAGGATCGGTCAAAACTGACCCTGGTTAAATCCCAAATTTTCACTCTCCCAACTCACTTATATGGGGGAAATTCAAATGCTCATAACTCCGGAACCCTAAGTCCTAGAGACTCAAGGGTGGTACCGTTGGACTCGGGGTGCACACAAATGGGGGGGTAGGACAAGGTCCCATGTCTCTATCTTGCTCCGCTGAGGATCGGTCAAAACTGACCCTAGTCAAAACTCCAAGCCCTGTACACTCTTAACAACCGTGAACACCAACTTCAACTTGACAAAAAGTACCACAAAAAGGGTGTCCAAACCACTCCTAGGGCTCTGAAATGTGTTCCTAAACACTTTCTGGGGGAACACTTTGGGCCTTTCACACTTAGGCAGATTTTCACTCTCCCAACTCACTTATATGGGGGAACTTCAAATGCTCATAACTCCAGAACCCTAAGTCCTAGAGACTCAAGGGTGGTACCGTTGGACTCGGGGTGCACACAAATGGGGGGGTAGGACAAGGTCACATGTCTCTATCTTGCTCCGCTGAGGATCGGTCAAAACTGACCCTGGTTAAATCCCAAATTTTCACTCTCCCAACTCACTTATATGGGGGAACTTCAAATGCTCATAACTCCGGAACCCTAAGTCCTAGAGACTCAAGGGTGGTACCGTTGGACTCGGGGTGCACACAAATGGGAGGGTAGGAAAAGGTCCCATGTCTGTATCTTGCTCCGCTGAGGATCGGTCAAAACTGACCCTAGTCAAAACTCCAAGCCCTGAACACTCTTAACAACCGTGAACACCAACTTCAACTTGACAAAAAGTACCACAAAAAGGGTGTCCAAACCACTCCTAGGGCTCTGAAATGTGTTCCTAAACACTTTCTGGGGGAACACTTTGGGCCTTTCACACATAGGCAGATTTTCACTCTCCCAACTCACTTATATGGGGGAACTTCAAATGCTCATAACTCCAGAACCCTAAGTCCTAGAGACTCAAGGGTGGTACCGTTGGACTCGGGGTGCACACAAATGGGGGGGTAGGACGAGGTCCCATGTCTCTATCTTTCTCAGCTGAGGATCGGTCAAAACTGACTCTGGTTAAAACCCCAAATTTTCACTCTCCCAACTGACTTATATGGGGGAACTTCAAATGCTCATAACTCCAGAACCCTAAGTCCTAGAGACTCAAGGGTGGTACCGTTGGACTCGGGGTGCACACAAATGGGGGGGTAGGACAAGGTCCCATGTCTCTATCTTTCTCCGCTGAGGATCGGTCAAAACTGACCCTGGTTAAAACCCCAAATTTTCACTCTCCCAACTGACTTATATGGGGGAACTTCAAATGCTCATAACTCCAGAACCCTAAGTCCTAGAGACTCAAGGGTGGTACCGTTGGACTCGGGGTGCACACAAATGGGGGGGTAGGACAAGGTCCCATGTCTCTATCTTTCTCCGCTGAGGATCGGTCAAAACTGACTCTGGTTAAAACCCCAAATTTTCACTCTCCCAACTGACTTATATGGGGGAACTTCAAATGCTCATAACTCCAGAACCCTAAGTCCTAGAGACTCAAGGGTGGTACCGTTGGACTCGGGGTGCACACAAATGGGGGGGTAGGACGAGGTCCCATGTCTCTATCTTTCTCAGCTGAGGATCGGTTAAAACTGACTCTGGTTAAAACCCCAAATTTTCACTCTCCCAACTGACTTATATGGGGGAACTTCAAATGCTCATAACTCTAGAACCCTAAGTCCTAGAGACTCAAGGGTGGTACCGTTGGACTCGGGGTGCACACAAATGGGGGGGTAGGACAAGGTCCCATGTCTCTATCTTGCTCCGCTGAGGATCGGTCAAAACTGACCCTGGTCAAAACTCCAAGCCCTGTACACTCTTAACAACCGTGAACACCAACTTCAACTTGACAAAAAGTACCACAAAAAGGGGGGTCCAAACCACTCCTAGGGCTCTGAAATGTGTTCCTAAACACTTTCTGGGGGAACACTTTGGGCCTTTCACACTTAGGCAGATTTTCACTCTCCCAACTGACTTATATGGGGGAACTTCAAATGCTCATAACTCCAGAACCCTAAGTCCTAGAGACTCAAGGGTGGTACCGTTGGACTCGGGGTGCACACAAATGGGGGGGTAGGACAAGGTCCCATGTCTCTATCTTTCTCAGCTGAGGATCGGTCAAAACTGACTCTGGTTAAAACCCCAAATTTTCACTCTCCCAACTGACTTATATGGGGGAACTTCAAATGCTCATAACTCCAGAACCCTAAGTCCTAGAGACTCAAGGGTGGTACCGTTGGACTCGGGGTGCACACAAATGGGGGGGTAGGACAAGGTCCCATGTCTCTATCTTTCTCCGTTGAGGATCGGTCAAAACTGACTCTGGTTAAAACCCCAAATTTTCACTCTCCCAACTGACTTATATGGGGGAACTTCAAATGCTCATAACTTCAGAACCCTAAGTCCTAGAGACTCAAGGGTGGTACCGTTGGACTCGGGGTGCACACAAATGGGGGGGTAGGACAAGGTCCCATGTCTCTATCTTGCTCCGCTGAGGATCGGTCAAAACTGACCCTGGTCAAAACTCCAAGCCCTGTACATTCTTAACAACCGTGAACACAAACTTCAACTTGACAAAAAGTACCACAAAAAGGGGGGTCCAAACCACTCCTAGGGCTCTGAAATGTCTTCCTAAACACTTTCTGGGGGAACACTTTTGGCCTTTCACACTTAGGCAGATTTGCACTCTCCCAACTCACTTATATGGGGGAACTTCAAATGCTCATAACTCCAGAACCCTAAGTCCTAGAGACTCAAGGGTGGTACCGTTGGACTCGGGGTGCACACAAATGGGGGGGTAGGACGAGGTCCCATGTCTCTATCTTTCTCAGCTGAGGATCGGTTAAAACTGACTCTGGTTAAAACCCCAAATTTTCACTCTCCCAACTGACTTATATGGGGGAACTTCAAATGCTCATAACTCTAGAACCCTAAGTCCTAGAGACTCAAGGGTGGTACCGTTGGACTCGGGGTGCACACAAATGGGGGGGTAGGACAAGGTCCCATGTCTCTATCTTGCTCCGCTGAGGATCGGTCAAAACTGACCCTGGTCAAAACTCCAAGCCCTGTACACTCTTAACAACCGTGAACACCAACTTCAACTTGACAAAAAGTACCACAAAAAGGGGGGTCCAAACCACTCCTAGGGCTCTGAAATGTGTTCCTAAACACTTTCTGGGGGAACACTTTGGGCCTTTCACACTTAGGCAGATTTTCACTCTCCCAACTGACTTATATGGGGGAACTTCAAATGCTCATAACTCCAGAACCCTAAGTCCTAGAGACTCAAGGGTGGTACCGTTGGACTCGGGGTGCACACAAATGGGGGGGTAGGACAAGGTCCCATGTCTCTATCTTTCTCAGCTGAGGATCGGTCAAAACTGACTCTGGTTAAAACCCCAAATTTTCACTCTCCCAACTGACTTATATGGGGGAACTTCAAATGCTCATAACTCCAGAACCCTAAGTCCTAGAGACTCAAGGGTGGTACCGTTGGACTCGGGGTGCACACAAATGGGGGGGTAGGACAAGGTCCCATGTCTCTATCTTTCTCCGTTGAGGATCGGTCAAAACTGACTCTGGTTAAAACCCCAAATTTTCACTCTCCCAACTGACTTATATGGGGGAACTTCAAATGCTCATAACTTCAGAACCCTAAGTCCTAGAGACTCAAGGGTGGTACCGTTGGACTCGGGGTGCACACAAATGGGGGGGTAGGACAAGGTCCCATGTCTCTATCTTGCTCCGCTGAGGATCGGTCAAAACTGACCCTGGTCAAAACTCCAAGCCCTGTACATTCTTAACAACCGTGAACACAAACTTCAACTTGACAAAAAGTACCACAAAAAGGGGGGTCCAAACCACTCCTAGGGCTCTGAAATGTCTTCCTAAACACTTTCTGGGGGAACACTTTTGGCCTTTCACACTTAGGCAGATTTGCACTCTCCCAACTCACTTATATGGGGGAACTTCAAATGCTCATAACTCCAGAACCCTAAGTCCTAGAGACTCAAGGGTGGTACCGTTGGACTCGGGGTGCACACAAATGGGGGGGTAGGACAAGGTCCCATGTCTCTATCTTGCTCCGCTGAGGATCGGTCAAAACTGACTCTGGTTAAAACCCCAAATTTTCACTCTCCCAACTCACTTATATGGGGGAACTTCAAATGCTCATAACTCCAGAACCCTAAGTCCTAGAGACTCAAGGGTGGTACCGTTGGACTCAGGGTGCACACAAATGGGGGGGTAGGACAAGGTCCCATGTCTCTATATTTCTCAGCTGAGGATCGGTCAAAACTGACTCTGGTTAAAACCCCAAATTTTCACTCTCCCAACTGACTTATATGGGGGAACTTCAAATGCTCATAACTCCAGAACCCTAAGTCCTAGAGACTCAAGGGTGGTACCGTTGGACTCGGGGTGCACACAAATGGGGGGGTAGGACAAGGTCCCATGTCTCTATCTTTCTCAGCTGAGGATCGGTCAAAACTGACTCTGGTTAAAACCCCAAATTTTCACTCTCCCAACTGACTTATATGGGGGAACTTCAAATGCTCATAACTCCAGAACCCTAAGTCCTAGAGACTCAGGGGTGGTACCGTTGGACTCGGGGTGCACACAAATGGGGGGGTAGGACGAGGTCCCATGTCTCTATCTTGCTCCGCTGAGGATCGGTCAAAACTGACCCTGGTCAAAAGTCCAAGCCCTGTACACTCTTAACAACCGTGAACACAAACTTCAACTTGACAAAAAGTACCACAAAAAGGGGGGTCCAAACCACTCCTAGGGCTCTGAAATGTGTTCCTAAACGCTTTCTGGGGGAACACTTTGGGCCTTTCACACTTAGGCAGATTTTCACTCTCCCAACTGACTTATATGGGGGAACTTCAAATGCTCATAACTCCAGAACCCTAAGTCCTAGAGACTCAAGGGTGGTACCGTTGGACTCGGGGTGCACACAAATGGGGGGGTAGGACAAGGTCCCATGTCTCTATCTTTCTCAGCTGAGGATCGGTCAAAACTGACTCTGGTTAAAACCCCAAATTTTCACTCTCCCAACTGACTTATATGGGGGAACTTCAAATGCTCATAACTCCAGAACCCTAAGTCCTAGAGACTCAAGGGTGGTACCGTTGGACTCGGGGTGCACACAAATGGGGGGGTAGGACAAGGTCCCATGTCTCTATCTTTCTCCGTTGAGGATCGGTCAAAACTGACTCTGGTTAAAACCCCAAATTTTCACTCTCCCAACTGACTTATATGGGGGAACTTCAAATGCTCATAACTTCAGAACCCTAAGTCCTAGAGACTCAAGGGTGGTACCGTTGGACTCGGGGTGCACACAAATGGGGGGGTAGGACAAGGTCCCATGTCTCTATCTTGCTCCGCTGAGGATCGGTCAAAACTGACCCTGGTCAAAATTCCAAGCCCTGTACATTCTTAACAACCGTGAACACAAACTTCAACTTGACAAAAAGTACCACAAAAAGGGGGGTCCAAACCACTCCTAGGGCTCTGAAATGTCTTCCTAAACACTTTCTGGGGGAACACTTTTGGCCTTTCACACTTAGGCAGATTTGCACTCTCCCAACTGACTTATATGGGGGAACTTCAAATGCTCATAACTCCAGAACCCTAAGTCCTAGAGACTCAAGGGTGGTACCGTTGGACTCGGGGTGCACACAAATGGGGGGGTAGGACAAGGTCCCATGTCTCTATATTTCTCAGCTGAGGATCGGTCAAAACTGACTCTGGTTAAAACCCCAAATTTTCACTCTCCCAACTGACTTATATGGGGGAACTTCAAATGCTCATAACTCCAGAACCCTAAGTCCTAGAGACTCAAGGGTGGTACCGTTGGACTCGGGGTGCACACAAATGGGGGGGTAGGACAAGGTCCCATGTCTCTATCTTGCTCCGCTGAGGATCGGTCAAAACTGACTCTGGTTAAAACCCCAAATTTTCACTCTCCCAACTGACTTATATGGGGGAACTTCAAATGCTCATAACTCTAGAACCCTAAGTCCTAGAGACTCAAGGGTGGTACCGTTGGACTCGGGGTGCACACAAATGGGGGGGTAGGACAAGGTCCCATGTCTCTATCTTGCTCCGCTGAGGATCGGTCAAAACTGACCCTGGTCAAAAGTCCAAGCCCTGTACACTCTTAACAACCGTGAACACCAACTTCAACTTGACAAAAAGTACCACAAAAAGGGGGGTCCAAACCACTCCTAGGGCTCTGAAATGTGTTCCTAAACGCTTTCTGGGGGAACACTTTGGGCCTTTCACACTTAGGCAGATTTTCACTCTCCCAACTGACTTATATGGGGGAACTTCAAATGCTCATAACTCCAGAACCCTAAGTCCTAGAGACTCAAGGGTGGTACCGTTGGACTCGGGGTGCACACAAATGGGGGGGTAGGACAAGGTCCCATGTCTCTATCTTTCTCAGCTGAGGATCGGTCAAAACTGACTCTGGTTAAAACCCCAAATTTTCACTCTCCCAACTGACTTATATGGGGGAACTTCAAATGCTCATAACTCCAGAACCCTAAGTCCTAGAGACTCAGGGGTGGTACCGTTGGACTCGGGGTGCACACAAATGGGGGGGTAGGACGAGGTCCCATGTCTCTATCTTGCTCCGCTGAGGATCGGTCAAAACTGACCCTGGTCAAAAGTCCAAGCCCTGTACACTCTTAACAACCGTGAACACAAACTTCAACTTGACAAAAAGTACCACAAAAAGGGGGGTCCAAACCACTCCTAGGGCTCTGAAATGTGTTCCTAAACGCTTTCTGGGGGAACACTTTGGGCCTTTCACACTTAGGCAGATTTTCACTCTCCCAACTGACTTATATGGGGGAACTTCAAATGCTCATAACTCCAGAACCCTAAGTCCTAGAGACTCAAGGGTGGTACCGTTGGACTCGGGGTGCACACAAATGGGGGGGTAGGACAAGGTCCCATGTCTCTATCTTTCTCAGCTGAGGATCGGTCAAAACTGACTCTGGTTAAAACCCCAAATTTTCACTCTCCCAACTGACTTATATGGGGGAACTTCAAATGCTCATAACTCCAGAACCCTAAGTCCTAGAGACTCAAGGGTGGTACCGTTGGACTCGGGGTGCACACAAATGGGGGGGTAGGACAAGGTCCCATGTCTCTATCTTTCTCCGTTGAGGATCGGTCAAAACTGACTCTGGTTAAAACCCCAAATTTTCACTCTCCCAACTGACTTATATGGGGGAACTTCAAATGCTCATAACTTCAGAACCCTAAGTCCTAGAGACTCAAGGGTGGTACCGTTGGACTCGGGGTGCACACAAATGGGGGGGTAGGACAAGGTCCCATGTCTCTATCTTGCTCCGCTGAGGATCGGTCAAAACTGACCCTGGTCAAAACTCCAAGCCCTGTACATTCTTAACAACCGTGAACACAAACTTCAACTTGACAAAAAGTACCACAAAAAGGGGGGTCCAAACCACTCCTAGGGCTCTGAAATGTCTTCCTAAACACTTTCTGGGGGAACACTTTTGGCCTTTCACACTTAGGCAGATTTGCACTCTCCCAACTGACTTATATGGGGGAACTTCAAATGCTCATAACTCCAGAACCCTAAGTCCTAGAGACTCAAGGGTGGTACCGTTGGACTCGGGGTGCACACAAATGGGGGGGTAGGACAAGGTCCCATGTCTCTATCTTGCTCCGCTGAGGATCGGTCAAAACTGACTCTGGTTAAAACCCCAAATTTTCACTCTCCCAACTCACTTATATGGGGGAACTTCAAATGCTCATAACTCCAGAACCCTAAGTCCTAGAGACTCAAGGGTGGTACCGTTGGACTCGGGGTGCACACAAATGGGGGGGTAGGACAAGGTCCCATGTCTCTATATTTCTCAGCTGAGGATCGGTCAAAACTGACTCTGGTTAAAACCCCAAATTTTCACTCTCCCAACTGACTTATATGGGGGAACTTCAAATGCTCATAACTCCAGAACCCTAAGTCCTAGAGACTCAAGGGTGGTACCGTTGGACTCGGGGTGCACACAAATGGGGGGGTAGGACAAGGTCCCATGTCTCTATCTTGCTCCGCTGAGGATCGGTCAAAACTGACCCTGGTTAAATCCCAAATTTTCACTCTCCCAACTCACTTATATGGGGGAAATTCAAATGCTCATAACTCCGGAACCCTAAGTCCTAGAGACTCAAGGGTGGTACCGTTGGACTCGGGGTGCACACAAATGGGGGGGTAGGACAAGGTCCCATGTCTCTATCTTGCTCCGCTGAGGATCGGTCAAAACTGACCCTAGTCAAAACTCCAAGCCCTGTACACTCTTAACAACCGTGAACACCAACTTCAACTTGACAAAAAGTACCACAAAAAGGGTGTCCAAACCACTCCTAGGGCTCTGAAATGTGTTCCTAAACACTTTCTGGGGGAACACTTTGGGCCTTTCACACTTAGGCAGATTTTCACTCTCCCAACTCACTTATATGGGGGAACTTCAAATGCTCATAACTCCAGAACCCTAAGTCCTAGAGACTCAAGGGTGGTACCGTTGGACTCGGGGTGCACACAAATGGGGGGGTAGGACAAGGTCACATGTCTCTATCTTGCTCCGCTGAGGATCGGTCAAAACTGACCCTGGTTAAATCCCAAATTTTCACTCTCCCAACTCACTTATATGGGGGAACTTCAAATGCTCATAACTCCGGAACCCTAAGTCCTAGAGACTCAAGGGTGGTACCGTTGGACTCGGGGTGCACACAAATGGGAGGGTAGGAAAAGGTCCCATGTCTGTATCTTGCTCCGCTGAGGATCGGTCAAAACTGACCCTAGTCAAAACTCCAAGCCCTGAACACTCTTAACAACCGTGAACACCAACTTCAACTTGACAAAAAGTACCACAAAAAGGGTGTCCAAACCACTCCTAGGGCTCTGAAATGTGTTCCTAAACACTTTCTGGGGGAACACTTTGGGTCTTTCACACATAGGCAGATTTTCACTCTCCCAACTCACTTATATGGGGGAACTTCAAATGCTCATAACTCCAGAACCCTAAGTCCTAGAGACTCAAGGGTGGTACCGTTGGACTCGGGGTGCACACAAATGGGGGGGTAGGACGAGGTCCCATGTCTCTTTCTCAGCTGAGGATCGGTCAAAACTGACTCTGGTTAAAACCCCAAATTTTCACTCTCCCAACTGACTTATATGGGGGAACTTCAAATGCTCATAACTCCAGAACCCTAAGTCCTAGAGACTCAAGGGTGGTACCGTTGGACTCGGGGTGCACACAAATGGGGGGGTAGGACAAGGTCCCATGTCTCTATCTTGCTCCGCTGAGGATCGGTCAAAACTGACTCTGGTTAAAACCCCAAATTTTCACTCTCCCAACTGACTTATATGGGGGAACTTCAAATGCTCATAACTCTAGAACCCTAAGTCCTAGAGACTCAAGGGTGGTACCGTTGGACTCGGGGTGCACACAAATGGGGGGGTAGGACAAGGTCCCATGTCTCTATCTTGCTCCGCTGAGGATCGGTCAAAACTGACCCTGGTCAAAACTCCAAGCCCTGTACATTCTTAACAACCGTGAACACAAACTTCAACTTGACAAAAAGTACCACAAAAAGGGGGGTCCAAACCACTCCTAGGGCTCTGAAATGTCTTCCTAAACACTTTCTGGGGGAACACTTTTGGCCTTTCACACTTAGGCAGATTTGCACTCTCCCAACTCACTTATATGGGGGAACTTCAAATGCTCATAACTCCAGAACCCTAAGTCCTAGAGACTCAAGGGTGGTACCGTTGGACTCGGGGTGCACACAAATGGGGGGGTAGGACAAGGTCCCATGTCTCTATCTTGCTCCGCTGAGGATCGGTCAAAACTGACTCTGGTTAAAACCCCAAATTTTCACTCTCCCAACTCACTTATATGGGGGAACTTCAAATGCTCATAACTCCAGAACCCTAAGTCCTAGAGACTCAAGGGTGGTACCGTTGGACTCGGGGTGCACACAAATGGGGGGGTAGGACAAGGTCCCATGTCTCTATATTTCTCAGCTGAGGATCGGTCAAAACTGACTCTGGTTAAAACCCCAAATTTTCACTCTCCCAACTGACTTATATGGGGGAACTTCAAATGCTCATAACTCCAGAACCCTAAGTCCTAGAGACTCAAGGGTGGTACCGTTGGACTCGGGGTGCACACAAATGGGGGGGTAGGACAAGGTCCCATGTCTCTATCTTGCTCCGCTGAGGATCGGTCAAAACTGACCCTGGTTAAATCCCAAATTTTCACTCTCCCAACTCACTTATATGGGGGAAATTCAAATGCTCATAACTCCGGAACCCTAAGTCCTAGAGACTCAAGGGTGGTACCGTTGGACTCGGGGTGCACACAAATGGGGGGGTAGGACAAGGTCCCATGTCTCTATCTTGCTCCGCTGAGGATCGGTCAAAACTGACCCTAGTCAAAACTCCAAGCCCTGTACACTCTTAACAACCGTGAACACCAACTTCAACTTGACAAAAAGTACCACAAAAAGGGTGTCCAAACCACTCCTAGGGCTCTGAAATGTGTTCCTAAACACTTTCTGGGGGAACACTTTGGGCCTTTCACACTTAGGCAGATTTTCACTCTCCCAACTCACTTATATGGGGGAACTTCAAATGCTCATAACTCCAGAACCCTAAGTCCTAGAGACTCAAGGGTGGTACCGTTGGACTCGGGGTGCACACAAATGGGGGGGTAGGACAAGGTCCCATGTCTCTATCTTGCTCCGCTGAGGATCGGTCAAAACTGACCCTGGTTAAATCCCAAATTTTCACACACTTAGGCAGATTTGCACTCTCCCAACTCACTTATATGGGGGAACTTCAAATGCTCATAACTCCAGAACCCTAAGTCCTAGAGACTCAAGGGTGGTACCGTTGGACTCGGGGTGCACACAAATGGGGGGGTAGGACAAGGTCCCATGTCTCTATCTTGCTCCGCTGAGGATCGGTCAAAACTGACCCTGGTTAAATCCCAAATTTTCACTCTCCCAACTCACTTATATGGGGGAAATTCAAATGCTCATAACTCCGGAACCCTAAGTCCTAGAGACTCAAGGGTGGTACCGTTGGACTCGGGGTGCACACAAATGGGGGGGTAGGACAAGGTCCCATGTCTCTATCTTGCTCCGCTGAGGATCGGTCAAAACTGACCCTAGTCAAAACTCCAAGCCCTGTACACTCTTAACAACCGTGAACACCAACTTCAACTTGACAAAAAGTACCACAAAAAGGGTGTCCAAACCACTCCTAGGGCTCTGAAATGTGTTCCTAAACACTTTCTGGGGGAACACTTTGGGCCTTTCACACTTAGGCAGATTTTCACTCTCCCAACTCACTTATATGGGGGAACTTCAAATGCTCATAACTCCAGAACCCTAAGTCCTAGAGACTCAAGGGTGGTACCGTTGGACTCGGGGTGCACACAAATGGGGGGGTAGGACAAGGTCCCATGTCTCTATCTTGCTCCGCTGAGGATCGGTCAAAACTGACCCTGGTTAAATCCCAAATTTTCACTCTCCCAACTCACTTATATGGGGGAAATTCAAATGCTCATAACTCCGGAACCCTAAGTCCTAGAGACTCAAGGGTGGTACCGTTGGACTCGGGGTGCACACAAATGGGGGGGTAGGACAAGGTCCCATGTCTCTATCTTGCTCCGCTGAGGATCGGTCAAAACTGACCCTAGTCAAAACTCCAAGCCCTGTACACTCTTAACAACCGTGAACACCAACTTCAACTTGACAAAAAGTACCACAAAAAGGGTGTCCAAACCACTCCTAGGGCTCTGAAATGTGTTCCTAAACACTTTCTGGGGGAACACTTTGGGCCTTTCACACTTAGGCAGATTTTCACTCTCCCAACTGACTTATATGGGGGAACTTCAAATGCTCATAACTCCAGAACCCTAAGTCCTAGAGACTCAAGGGTGGTACCGTTGGACTCGGGGTGCACACAAATGGGGGGGTAGGACAAGGTCCCATGTCTCTATCTTGCTCCGCTGAGGATCGGTCAAAACTGACCCTGGTTAAATCCCAAATTTTCACTCTCCCAACTCACTTATATGGGGGAACTTCAAATGCTCATAACTCCGGAACCCTAAGTCCTAGAGACTCAAGGGTGGTACCGTTGGACTCGGGGTGCACACAAATGGGAGGGTAGGAAAAGGTCCCATGTCTGTATCTTGCTCCGCTGAGGATCGGTCAAAACTGACCCTAGTCAAAACTCCAAGCCCTGAACACTCTTAACAACCGTGAACACCAACTTCAACTTGACAAAAAGTACCACAAAAAGGGTGTCCAAACCACTCCTAGGGCTCTGAAATGTGTTCCTAAACACTTTCTGGGGGAACACTTTGGGCCTTTCACACATAGGCAGATTTTCACTCTCCCAACTGACTTATATGGGGGAACTTCAAATGCTCATAACTCCAGAACCCTAAGTCCTAGAGACTCAAGGGTGGTACCGTTGGACTCGGGGTGCACACAAATGGGGGGGTAGGACGAGGTCCCATGTCTCTATCTTTCTCAGCTGAGGATCGGTCAAAACTGACTCTGGTTAAAACCCCAAATTTTCACTCTCCCAACTGACTTATATGGGGGAACTTCAAATGCTCATAACTCCAGAACCCTAAGTCCTAGAGACTCAAGGGTGGTACCGTTGGACTCGGGGTGCACACAAATGGGGGGGTAGGACAAGGTCCCATGTCTCTATCTTTCTCGTTGAGGATCGGTCAAAACTGACTCTGGTTAAAACCCCAAATTTTCACTCTCCCAACTGACTTATATGGGGGAACTTCAAATGCTCATAACTTCAGAACCCTAAGTCCTAAAGACTCAAGGGTGGTACCGTTGGACTCGGGGTGCACACAAATGGGGGGGTAGGACAAGGTCCCATGTCTCTATCTTGCTCCGCTGAGGATCGGTCAAAACTGACCCTGGTCAAAAGTCCAAGCCTTGTACACTCTTAACAACCATGAACACAAACTTCAACTTGACAAAAAGTACCACAAAAAGGGGGGTCCAAACCACTCCTAGGGCTCTGAAATGTGTTCCTAAACACTTTCTGGGGGAACACTTTTGGCCTTTCACATTTAGGTAGATTTGCACTCTCCCAACTCACTTATATGGGGGAACTTCAAATGCTCATGACTCCAGAACCCTAAGTCCTAGAGACTCAAGGGTGGTACCGTTGGACTCGGGGTGCACACAAATGGGGGGGTAGGACAAGGTCCCATGTCTCTATCTTGCTCCGCTGAGGATCAGTCAAAACTGACTCTGGTTAAAACCCCAAATTTTCACTCTCCCAACTGACTTATATGGGGGAACTTCAAATGCTCATAACTCCAGAACCCTAAGTCCTAGAGACTCAAGGGTGGTACCGTTGGACTCGGGGTGCACACAAATGGGGGGGGGGGGGGGGTAGGACAAGGTCCCATGTCTCTATATTTCTCAGCTGAGGATCGGTCAAAACTGACTCTGGTTAAAACCCCAAATTTTCACTCTCCCAACTGACTTATATGGGGGAACTTCAAATGCTCATAACTCCAGAACCCTAAGTCCTAGAGACTCAAGGGTGGTACCGGTGGACTCGGGGTGCACACAAATGGGGGGGTAGGACAAGGTCCCATGTCTCTATCTTGCTCCGCTGAGGATCGGTCAAAACTGACCCTGGTTAAATCCCAAATTTTCACTCTCCCAACTCACTTATATGGGGGAACTTCAAATGCTCATAACTCCGGAACCCTAAGTCCTAGAGACTCAAGGGTGGTACCGCTGGACTCGGGGTGCACACAAATGGGGGGGTAGGACAAGGTCCCATGTCTCTATCTTTCTCAGCTGAGGATTGGTCAAAACTGACTCTGTTTAAAACCCCAAATTTTCACTCTCCCAACTGACTTATATGGGGGAACTTCAAATGCTCATAACTCCAGAACCCTAAGTCCTAGAGACTCAAGGGTGGTACCGTTGGACTCGGGGTGCACACAAATGGGGGGGTAGGACAAGGTCCCATGTCTCTATCTTTCTCAGCTGAGGATCGGTCAAAACTGACTCTGTTTAAAACCCCAAATTTTCACTCTCCCAACTGACTTATATGGGGGAACTTCAAATGCTCATAACTCCAGAACCCTAAGTCCTAGAGACTCAAGGGTGGTACCGTTGGACTCGGGGTGCACACAAATGGGGGGGTAGGACAAGGTCCCATGTCTCTATCTTTCTCCGCTGAGGATCGGTCAAAACTGACCCTGGTTAAATCCCAAATTTTAACTCTCCCAACTCACTTATATGGGGGAACTTCAAATGCTCATAACTCCAGAACCCTAAGTCCTAGAGCCTCAAGGGTGGTACCGTTGGACTCGGGGTGCACACAAATGGGGGGGTAGGACAAGGGCCCATGTCTCTATCTTTCTCCGCTGAGGATCGGTCAAAACTGACCCTGGTCAAAACTCCAAGCCCTGTACATTCTTAACAACCGTGAACACAAACTTCAACTTGACAAAAAGTACCACAAAAAGGGGGGTCCAAACCACTCCTAGGGCTCTGAAATGTGTTCCTAAACACTTTCTGGGGGAACACTTTTGGCCTTTCACACTTAGGCAGATTTGCACTCTCCCAACTCACTTATATGGGGGAACTTCAAATGCTCATAACTCCAGAACCCTAAGTCCTAGAGACTCAAGGGTGGTACCGTTGGACTCGGGGTGCACACAAATGGGGGGGTAGGACAAGGTCCCATGTCTCTATCTTGCTCCGCTGAGGATCAGTCAAAACTGACTCTGGTTAAAACCCCAAATTTTCACTCTCCCCACTCACTTATATGGGGGAACTTCAAATGCTCATAACTCCAGAACCCTAAGTCCTAGAGACTCAAGGGTGGTACCGTTGGACTCGGGGTGCACACAAATGGGGGGGTAGGACAAGGTCCCATGTCTCTATCTTGCTCCGCTGAGGATCGGTCAAAACTGACCCTGGTTAAATCCCAAATTTTCACTCTCCCAACTCACTTATATGGGGGAACTTCAAATGCTCATAACTCCGGAACCCTAAGTCCTAGAGACTCAAGGGTGGTACCGTTGGACTCGGGGTGCACACAAATGGGGGGGTAGGACAAGGTCCCATGTCTCTATCTTGCTCCGCTGAGGATCGGTCAAAACTGACCCTAGTCAAAACTCCAAGCCCTGTACACTCTTAACAACCGTGAACACCAACTTCAACTTGACAAAAAGTACCACAAAAAGGGTGTCCAAACCACTCCTAGGGCTCTGAAATGTGTTCCTAAACACTTTCTGGGGGAACACTTTGGGCCTTTCACACTTAGGCAGATTTTCACTCTCCCAACTGACTTATATGGGGGAACTTCAAATGCTCATAACTCCAGAACCCTAAGTCCTAGAGACTCAAGGGTGGTACCGTTGGACTCGGGGTGCACACAAATGGGGGGGTAGGACGAGGTCCCATGTCTCTATCTTTCTCAGCTGAGGATCGGTCAAAACTGACTCTGGTTAAAACCCCAAATTTTCACTCTCCCAACTGACTTATATGGGGGAACTTCAAATGCTCATAACTCCGGAACCCTAAGTCCTAGAGACTCAAGGGTGGTACCATTGGACTCGGGGTGCACACAAATGGGAGGGTAGGAAAAGGTCCCATGTCTGTATCTTGCTCCGCTGAGGATCGGTCAAAACTGACCCTAGTCAAAACTCCAAGCCCTGTACACTCTTAACAACCGTCAACACCAACTTCAACTTGACAAAAAGTACCACAAAAAGGGTGTCCAAACCACTCCTAGGGCTCTGAAATGTGTTCCTAAACACTTTCTGGGGGAACACTTTGGGCCTTTCACACATAGGCAGATTTTCACTCTCCCAACTCACTTATATGGGGGAACTTCAAATGCTCATAACTCCAGAACCCTAAGTCCTAGAGACTCAAGGGTGGTACCGTTGGACTCGGGGTGCACACAAATGGGGGGGGGTGGGGGTAGGACGAGGTCCCATGTCTCTATCTTTCTCAGCTGAGGATCGGTCAAAACTGACTCTGGTTAAAACCCCAAATTTTCACTCTCCCAACTGACTTATATGGGGGAACTTCAAATGCTCATAACTCCAGAACCCGAAGTCCTAGAGACTCAAGGGTGGTACCGTTGGACTCGGGGTGCACACAAATGGGGGGGTAGGACAAGGTCCCATGTCTCTATATTTCTCAGCTGAGGATCGTTCAAAACTGACTCTGGTTAAAACCCCAAATTTTCACTCTCCCAACTGACTTATATGGGGGAACTTCAAATGCTCATAACTCCAGAACCCTAAGTCCTAGAGACTCAAGGGTGGTACCGTTGGACTCGGGGTGCACACAAATGGGGGGGTAGGACAAGGTCCCATGTCTCTATCTTGCTCCGCTGAGGATCGGTCAAAACTGACCCTGGTCAAAACTCCAAGCCCTGTACATTCTTAACAACCGTGAACACAAACTTCAACTTGACAAAAAGTACCAGTAAAAGGGGGGTCCAAACCACTCCTAGGGCTCTGAAATGTGTTCCTAAACACTTTCTGGGGGAACACTTTTGGCCTTTCACACTTAGGCAGATTTGCACTCTCCCAACTCACTTATATGGGGGAACTTCAAATGCTCATAACTCCAGAACCCTAAGTCCTAGAGACTCAAGGGTGGTACCGTTGGACTCGGGGTGCACACAAATGGGGGGGTAGGACAAGGTCCCATGTCTCTATCTTTCTCAGCTGAGGATCGGTCAAAACTGACTCTGGTTAAAACCCCAAATTTTCACTCTCCCAACTCACTTATATAGGAGAACTTCAAATGGTCATAACTCCAGAACCCTAAGTCCTAGAGACTCAAGGGTGGTACCGTTGGACTCGGGGTGCACACAAATGGGGGGGTAGGACAAGGTCCCATGTCTCTATCTTTCTCCGTTGAAGATCGGTCAAAACTGACTCTGGTTAAAACCCCAAATTTTCACTCTCCCAGCTGACTTATATGGGGGAACTTCAAATGCTCATAACTTCAGAACCCTAAGTCCTAGAGACTCAAGGGTGGTACCGTTGGACTCGGGGTGCACACAAATGGGGGGGTAGGACAAGGTCCCATGTCTCTATCTTTCTCAGCTGAGGATCGGTCAAAACTGACTCTGGTTAAAACCCCAAATTTTCACTCTCCCAACTCACTTATATAGGAGAACTTCAAATGGTCATAACTCCAGAACCCTAAGTCCTAGAGACTCAAGGGTGGTACCGTTGGACTCGGGGTGCACACAAATGGGGGGGGTAGGACAAGGTCCCATGTCTCTATCTTGCTCCGCTGAGGATCGGTCAAAACTGACTCTGGTTAAAACCCCAAATTTTCACTCTCCCAACTGACTTATATGGGGGAACTTCAAATGCTCATAACTCCAGAACCCTAAGTCCTAGAGACTCAAGGGTGGTACCGTTGGACTCGGGGTGCACACAAATGGGGGGGTAGGACAAGGTCCCATGTCTCTATCTTTCTCCCCTGAGGATCAGTAAAAACTGACCCTGGTTAAAACCCCAAATTTTCACTCACCCAACTCAATTATATGGGGGATCTTCAAATGCTCATAACTCCGGAACCCTAAGTCCTAGAGACTCAAGGGTGGTACCGTTGGACTCGGGGTAAACACAATTGGGGGGGGGGGGGGGGTAGGACAAGGTCCCATGTCTCTATCTTTCTCCCCTGAAGATCGGTCAAAGCTGACCCTGGTTAAAACACCAAGCCATGTACACTCTCAACAACCCTAAACTCCAACTTCAGCTTGACAAAAAGTACCACAAAAAGAGGGCTCCAAACCACTCCTAAGGCTCTGAAACGTGCTCCTAAACACTTTGTGGAGGAACACTTTTGGCCTCTCACCCTTAGGCAAATTTTCACTCTCCCAACTCACTTATATAGGGGATCTTCAAATGCTCATAACTCCGGAACCCTAAGTCCTAGAGACTCAAGGGTGGTACCGTTGGACTCGGGGTAAACACAAATGGGGGGGTAGGACAAGGTCCCATGTCTCTATCTTTCTCCCCTGAGGATCAGTAAAAACTGACCCTGGTTAAAACCCCAAATTTTCACTCACCCAACTCAATTATATGGGGGATCTTCAAATGCTCATAACTCCGGAACCCTAAGTCCTAGAGACTCAAGGGTGGTACCGTTGGACTCGGGGTAAACACAATTGGGGGGGGGGGGGGGGGGGGGGGTAGGACAAGGTCCCATGTCTCTATCTTTCTCCCCTGAGGATCGGTCAAAGCTGACCCTGGTTAAAACACCAAGCCATGTACACTCTCAACAACCCTAAACTCCAACTTCAGCTTGACAAAAAGTACCACAAAAAGAGGGCTCCAAACCACTCCTAGGGCTCTGAAACGTGCTGCTAAACACTTTCTGGAGGAACACTTTTGGCCTCTCACCCTTAGGCAAATTTTCACTCTCCCAACTCACTTATATGGGGGATCTTCAAATGCTCATAACTCTGGAACCCTAAGTCCTAGAGACTCAAGGGTGGTACCGTTGGACTCGGGGTACACACAATTGGGGGGGTAGGACAAGGTCCCATGTCTCTATCTTTCTCCCCTGAGGATCGGTCAAAGCTGACCCTGGTTAAAACACCAAGCCATGTACACTCTCAACAACCCTAAACACCAACTTCAGCTTGACAAAAAGTACCACAAAAAGAGGGGTCCAAACCACTCCTAAGGCTCTGAAACGTGTTCCTAAACACTTTCTGGAGGAACACTTTTGGCCTCTCACCATCGGCGGAGTCAGACAATTTTCATAGGGGTGGCCAGACTGACACCATTGCTTACACAGGGGTGGCTGATTTAATGGTGTTTCTTAGTCACTCACTGACTTATACAGGCAGTGACTGCCATGTAGTAACTGTTTTTTTTTTCAATAGCAGTGACACGGTGAAACTGTTTCGACTTTCATACTGTTAAAAGCCTCAATTAGCAAACTTTGCCATATCTGTTTCAACCCCAGCATAGCCAAGTTATTCATAGCCTACATTAAGACAATAAACATTTCACACATAGTAAATCAAACTTACCTCCGACTTCTGGAAACGGAGAAAAGTCCACTCTTCTTCACTGGTAATGCAAGTAAACAGTGCATAGATAATAAGAGGGGAACCCCAGGTGAACTTCAATAATTACTTCTTCTCCTGCAATTCTGTTGGTAGTTGACATTCAGGTTAAATGCATTACTGCCACCATCTGTTCTGGTGGAGATCTACTCGTTAGAGGTGCACTGTTGAATTGCGTCCCTGTGGGAACACCGATGTACAGAGATGGTTTCGCCAAAAAAGCCGGTAAATCGGTGGTGGGAGGGTGGCCGAAGATCAATCTATGGTGGCCGTGGCCACCCCCTGGCTCCGCCCCTGCCTCTCACACTTAGGCAAATTTTAACTCTCCCAAGTCACTCCAAACCACTCCTAAGGCTCTGAAACGTGCTCCTAAACACTTTCTGGAGGAACACTTTTGGCCTCTCACCCTTAGGCAAATTTTCACTCTCCCAACTCACTTATATGGGGGATCTTCAAATGCTCATAATTCCGGAACCCTAAGTCCTAAAGACTCAAGGGTGGTACCGTTGGACTTGGGGTACACACAAATGGGGGGGGTAGAACAAGGTCCCATGTCTCTATTTTTCTCCCCTGAGGATCAGTCAAAGCTGACCCTGGTTAAAACACCAAGCCATGTACACTCTCAACAACCCTAAACACCAACTTCAGCTTGACAAAAAGTACCACAAAAAGAGGGGTCCAAACCACTCCTAAGGCTCTGAAACGTGCTCCTAAACACTTTCTGGAGGAACACTTTTGGCCTCTCACCCTTAGGCAAATTTTCACTCTCCCAACTGACTTATATGGGGGAACTTCAAATGCTCATAACTCCAGAACCCTAAGTCCTAGAGACTCAAGGGTGGTACCGTTGGACTCGGGGTGCACACAAATGGGGGAGTAGGACAAGGTCCCATGTCTCTATCTTGCTCCGCTGAGGATCGGTCAAAACTGACCCTAGTCAAAACTCCAAGCCCTGTACACTCTTAACAACCGTGAACACAAACTTCAACTTGACAAAAAGTACCACAAAAAGGGGGGTCCAAACCACTCCTAGGGCTCTGAAATGTGTTCCTAAACTGTTTCTGGGGGAACACTTTTGGCCTTTCACACTTAGGCAGATTTTCACTCTCCCAACTCACTTATATGGGGGAAATTCAAATGCTCATAACTCCAGAACCCTAAGTCCTAGAGACACAAGGGTGGTACCGTTGGACTCGGGGTGCACACAAATGGGGGGGTAGGACAAGGTCCCATGTCTCTATCTTTCTCAGCTGAGGATCGGTCAAAACTGACTCTGGTTAAAACCCCAAATTTTCACTCTCCCAACTGACTTATAGGGGGGAACTTCAAATGCTCATAACTCCAGAACCCTAAGTCCTAGAGACTCAAGGGTGGTACCGTTGGACTAGGGGTGCACACAAATGGGGGGGGTAGGACAAGGTCCCATGTCTCTATCTTGCTCCGCTGAGGATCGGTCAAAACTGACCCTGGTTAAATCCCAAATTTTCACTCTCCCAACTGACTTATATGGGGGAACTTCAAATGCTCATAACTCCAGAACCCTAAGTCCTAGAGACTCAGGGGTGGTACCGTTGGACTCGGGGTGCACACAAATGGGGGGGTAGGACAAGGTCCCATGTCTCTATCTTTCTCCGTTGAGGATCGGTCAAAACTGACTCTGGTTAAAACCCCAAATTTTCACTCTCCCAACTGACTTATATGGGGGAACTTCAAATGCTCATAACTTCAGAACCCTAAGTCCTAGAGACTCAAGGGTGGTACCGTTGGACTCGGGGTGCACACAAATGGGGGGGTAGGACAAGGTCCCATGTCTCTATCTTGCTCCGCTGAGGATCGGTCAAAACTGACCCTGGTCAAAAGTCCAAGCCCTGTACATTCTTAACAACCGTGAACACAAACTTCAACTTGACAAAAAGTACCACAAAAAGGGGGGTCCAAACCACTCCTAGGGCTCTGAAATGTCTTCCTAAACACTTTCTGGGGGAACACTTTTGGCCTTTCACACTTAGGCAGATTTGCACTCTCCCAACTCACTTATATGGGGGAACTTCAAATGCTCATAACTCCAGAACCCTAAGTCCTAGAGACTCAAGGGTGGTACCGTTGGACTCGGGGTGCACACAAATGGGGGGGTAGGACAAGGTCCCATGTCTCTATCTTGCTCCGCTGAGGATCGGTCAAAACTGACTCTGGTTAAAACCCCAAATTTTCACTCTTCCAACTGACTTATATGGGGGAACTTCAAATGCTCATAACTCCAGAACCCTAAGTCCTAGAGACTCAAGGGTGGTACCGTTGGACTCGGGGTGCACACAAATGGGGGGGTAGGACAAGGTCCCATGTCTCTATCTTGCTCCGCTGAGGATCGGTCAAAACTGACCCTGGTCAAAACTCCAAGCCCTGTACACTCTTAACAACCGTGAACACCAACTTCAACTTGACAAAAAGTACCACAAAAAGGGGGGTCCAAACCACTCCTAGGGCTCTGAAATGTGTTCCTAAACACTTTCTGGGGGAACACTTTGGGCCTTTCACACTTAGGCAGATTTTCACTCTCCCAACTGACTTATATGGGGGAACTTCAAATGCTCATAACTCCAGAACCCTAAGTCCTAGAGACTCAAGGGTGGTACCGTTGGACTCGGGGTGCACACAAATGGGGGGGTAGGACAAGGTCCCATGTCTCTATCTTTCTCAGCTGAGGATCGGTCAAAACTGACTCTGGTTAAAACCCCAAATTTTCACTCTCCCAACTGACTTATATGGGGGAACTTCAAATGCTCATAACTCCAGAACCCTAAGTCCTAGAGACTCAAGGGTGGTACCGTTGGACTCGGGGTGCACACAAATGGGGGGGTAGGACAAGGTCCCATGTCTCTATCTTTCTCAGCTGAGGATCGGTCAAAACTGACTCTGGTTAAAACCCCAAATTTTCACTCTCCTAACTGACTTATATGGGGGAACTTCAAATGCTCATAACTCCAGAACCCTAAGTCCTAGAGACTCAAGGGTGGTACCGTTGGACTCGGGGTGCACACAAATGGGGGGGTAGGACAAGGTCCCATGTCTCTATCTTGCTCCGCTGAGGATCGGTCAAAACTGACCCTGGTCAAAACTGACCCTGGTCAAAACTCCAAGCCCTGTACATTCTTAACAACCGTGAACACAAACTTCAACTTGACAAAAAGTACCACAAAAAGGGGGGTCCAAACCACTCCTAGGGCTCTGAAATGTCTTCCTAAACACTTTCTGGGGGAACACTTTTGGCCTTTCACACTTAGGCAGATTTGCACTCTCCCAACTCACTTATATGGGGGAACTTCAAATGCTCATAACTCCAGAACCCTAAGTCCTAGAGACTCAAGGGTGGTACCGTTGGACTCGGGGTGCACACAAATGGGGGGGTAGGACAAGGTCCCATGTCTCTATCTTTCTCAGCTGAGGATTGGTCAAAACTGACTCTGTTTAAAACCCCAAATTTTCACTCTCCCAACTCACTTATATGGGGGAACTTCAAATGCTCATAACTCCAGAACCCTAAGTCCTAGAGACTCAAGGGTGGTACCGTTGGACTCGGGGTGCACACAAATGGGGGGGGTAGGACAAGGTCCCATGTCTCTATCTTGCTCCGCTGAGGATCAGTCAAAACTGACTCTGGTTAAAACCCCAAATTTTCACTCTCCCAACTGACTTATATGGGGGAATTTCAAATGCTCATAACTTCAGAACCCTAAGTCCTAGAGACTCAAGGGTGGTACCGTTGGACTCGGGGTGCACACAAATGGGAGGGTAGGAAAAGGTCCCATGTCTGTATCTTGCTCCGCTGAGGATCGGTCAAAACTGACCCTAGTCAAAACTCCAAGCCCTGTACACTCTTAACAACCGTGAACACCAACTTCAACTTGACAAAAAGTACCACAAAAAGGGTGTCCAAACCACTCCTAGGGCTCTGAAATGTGTTCCTAAACACTTTCTGGGGGAACACTTTGGGCCTTTCACACACAGGCAGATTTTCACTCTCCCAACTGACTTATATGGGGGAACTTCAAATGCTCATAACTCCAGAACCCTAAGTCCTAGAGACTCAAGGGTGGTACCGTTGGACTCGGGGTGCACACAAATGGGGGGGTAGGACAAGGTCCCATGTCTCTATCTTTCTCCACTGAGGATCGGTCAAAACTGACCCTGGTTAAAACCCCAAATTTTCACTCTCCCAACTGACTTATATGGGGGAACTTCAAATGCTCATAACTCCAGAACCCTAACTCCTAGAGACTCAAGGGTGGTACCGTTGGACTCGGGGTGCACACAAATGGGGGGGTAGGACAAGGTCCCATGTCTCTATCTTTCTCCGTTGAGGATCGGTCAAAACTGACTCTGGTTAAAACCCCAAATTTTCACTCTCCCAACTCACTTATATGGGGGAACTTCAAATGCTCATAACTTCAGAACCCTAAGTCCTAGAGACTCAAAGGTGGTACCGTTGGACTCGGGGTGCACACAAATGGGGGGGTAGGACAAGGTCCCATGTCTCTATCTTGCTCCGCTGAGGATCGGTCAAAACTGACCCTGGTCAAAACTCCAAGCCCTGTACATTCTTAACAACCGTGAACACAAACTTCAACTTGACAAAAAGTACCACAAAAAGGGGGGTCCAAACCACTCCTAGGGCTCTGAAATGTGTTCCTAAACACTTTCTGGGGGAACACTTTTGGCCTTTCACACTTAGGCAGATTTGCACTCTCCCAACTCACTTATATGGGGGAACTTCAAATGCTCATAACTCCAGAACCCTAAGTCCTAGAGACTCAAGGGTGGTACCGTTGGACTCGGGGTGCACACAAATGGGGGGGTAGGACAAGGTCCCATGTCTCTATCTTTCTCCGCTGAGGATCAGTCAAAACTGACTCTGGTTAAAATCCCAAATTTTCACTCTCCCAACTGACTTATATGGGGGAACTTCAAATGCTCATAACTCCAGAACCCTAAGTCCTAGAGACTCAAGGGTGGTACCGTTGGACTCGGGGTGCACACAAATGGGGGGGTAGGACGAGGTCCCATGTCTCTATCTTTCTCAGCTGAGGATCGGTCAAAACTGACTCTGGTTAAAACCCCAAATTTTCACTCTCCCAACTGACTTATATGGGGGAACTTCAAATGCTCATAGCTCTAGAACCCTAAGTCCTAGAGACTCAAGGGTGGTACCGTTGGACTCGGGGTGCACACAAATGGGGGGGTAGGACAAGGTCCCATGTCTCTATCTTGCTCCGCTGAGGATCGGTCAAAACTGACCCTGGTCAAAACTCCAAGCCCTGTACACTCTTAACAACCGTGAACACCAACTTCAACTTGACAAAAAGTACCACAAAAAGGGGGGTCCAAACCACTCCTAGGGCTCTGAAATGTGTTCCTAAACGCTTTCTGGGGGAACACTTTGGGCCTTTCACACTTAGGCAGATTTTCACTCTCCCAACTGACTTTTATGGGGGAACTTCAAATGCTCATAACTCCAGAACCCTAAGTCCTAGAGACTCAAGGGTGGTACCGTTGGACTCGGGGTGCACACAAATGGGGGGGTAGGACAAGGTCCCATGTCTCTATCTTTCTCAGCTGAGGATCGGTCAAAACTGACTCTGGTTAAAACCCCAAATTTTCACTCTCCCAACTGACTTATATGGGGGAACTTCAAATGCTCATAACTCCAGAACCCTAAGTCCTAGAGACTCAAGGGTGGTACCGTTGGACTCGGGGTGCACACAAATGGGGGGGTAGGACAAGGTCCCATGTCTCTATCTTTCTCCGTTGAGGATCGGTCAAAACTGACTCTGGTTAAAACCCCAAATTTTCACTCTCCCAACTGACTTATATGGGGGAACTTCAAATGCTCATAACTCCGGAACCCTAAGTCCTAGAGACTCAAGGGTGGTACCGTTGGACTCGGGGTGCACACAAATGGGGGGGGTAGGAAAAGGTCCCATGTCTGTATCTTGCTCCGCTGAGGATCGGTCAAAACTGACCCTAGTCAAAACTCTAAGCCCTGTACACTCTTAACAACCGTGAACACCAACTTCAACTTGACAAAAAGTACCACAAAAAGGGGGGTCCAAACCACTCCTAGGGCTCTGAAATGTGTTCCTAAACACTTTCTGGGGGAACACTTTGGGCCTTTCACACAGGCAGATTTTCACTCTCCCAACTCACTTATATGGGGGAACTTCAAATGCTCATAACTCCAGAACCCTAAGTCCTAGAGACTCAAGGGTGGTACCGTTGGACTCGGGTTGCACACAAATGGGGGGGTAGGACGAGGTCCCATGTCTCTATCTTTCTCAGCTGAGGATCGGTCAAAACTGACTCTGGTTAAAACCCCAAATTTTCACTCTCCCAACTGACTTATATGGGGGAACTTCAAATGCTCATAACTCCAGAACCCTAAGTCCTAGAGACTCAAGGGTGGTACCGTTGGACTCGGGGTGCACACAAATGGGGGGGTAGGACAAGGTCCCATGTCTCTATCTTGCTCCGCTGAGGATCGGTCAAAACTGACCCTGGTCAAAACTCCAAGCCCTGTACACTCTTAACAACCGTGAACACCAACTTCAACTTGACAAAAAGTACCACAAAAAGGGGGGTCCAAACCACTCCTAGGGCTCTGAAATGTGTTCCTAAACACTTTCTGGGGGAACACTTTGGGCCTTTCACACATAGGCAGATTTTCACTCTCCCAACTCACTTATATGGGGGAACTTCAAATGCTCATAACTCCAGAACCCTAAGTCCTAGAGACTCAAGGGTGGTACCGTTGGACTCGGGGTGCACACAAATGGGGGGGTAGGACAAGGTCCCATGTCTCTATCTTTCTCAGCTGAGGATCGGTCAAAACTGACTCTGGTTAAAACCCCAAATTTTCACTCTCCCAACTGACTTATATGGGGGAACTTCAAATGCTCATAACTCCAGAACCCTAAGTCCTAGAGACTCAAGGGTGGTACCGTTGGACTCGGGGTGCACACAAATGGGGGGGTAGGACAAGGTCCCATGTCTCTATCTTGCTCCGCTGAGGATCGGTCAAAACTGACCCTGGTCAAAACTCCAAGCCCTGTACACTCTTAACAACCGTGAACACCAACTTCAACTTGACAAAAAGTACCACAAAAAGGGGGGTCCAAACCACTCCTAGGGCTCTGAAATGTGTTCCTAAACACTTTCTGGGGGAACACTTTGGGCCTTTCACACTTAGGCAGATTTTCACTCTCCCAACTGACTTATATGGGGGAACTTCAAATGCTCATAACTCCAGAACCCTAAGTCCTAGAGACTCAAGGGTGGTACCGTTGGACTCGGGGTGCACACAAATGGGGGGGTAGGACAAGGTCCCATGTCTCTATCTTTCTCCGTTGAGGATCGGTCAAAACTGACTCTGGTTAAAACTCCAAATTTTCACTCTCCCAACTGACTTATATGGGGGAACTTCAAATGCTCATAACTTCAGAACCCTAAGTCCTAGAGACTCAAGGGTGGTACCGTTGGACTCGGGGTGCACACAAATGGTGGGGTAGGACAAGGTCCCATGTCTCTATCTTGCTCCGCTGAGGATCGGTCAAAACTGACCCTGGTCAAAACTCCAAGCCCTGTACATTCTTAACAACCGTGAACACAAACTTCAACTTGACAAAAAGTACCACAAAAAGGGGGGTCCAACCCACTCCTAGGGCTCTGAAATGTGTTCCTAAACACTTTCTGGGGGAACACTTTTGGCCTTTCACACTTAGGCAGATTTGCACTCTCCCAACTGACTTATATGGGGGAACTTCAAATGCTCATAACTCCAGAACCCTAAGTCCTAGAGACTCAAGGGTGGTACCGTTGGACTCGGGGTGCACACAAATGGGGGGGTAGGACAAGGTCCCATGTCTCTATCTTTCTCAGCTGAGGATCGGTCAAAACTGACTCTGGTTAAAACCCCAAATTTTCACTCTCCCAACTGACTTATATGGGGGAACTTCAAATGCTCATAACTCCAGAACCCTAAGTCCTAGAGACTCAAGGGTGGTACCGTTGGACTCGGGGTGCACACAAATGGGGGGGTAGGACAAGGTCCCATGTCTCTATCTTTCTCAGCTGAGGATCGGTCAAAACTGACTCTGGTTAAAACCCCAAATTTTCACTCTCCCAACTCACTTATATGGGGGAACTTCAAATGCTCATAACTTCAGAACCCTAAGTCCTAGAGACTCAAGGGTGGTACCGTTGGACTCGGGGTGCACACAAATGGGGGGGTAGGACAAGGTCCCATGTCTCTATCTTGCTCCGCTGAGGATCGGTCAAAACTGACCCTGGTCAAAACTCCAAGCCCTGTACATTCTTAACAACCGTGAACACAAACTTCAACTTGACAAAAAGTACCACAAAAAGGGGGGTCCAAACCACTCCTAGGGCTCTGAAATGTGTTCCTAAACACTTTCTGGGGGAACACTTTTGGCCTTTCACACTTAGGCAGATTTGCACTCTCCCAACTCACTTATATGGGGGAACTTCAAATGCTCATAACTCCGGAACCCTAAGTCCTAGAGACTCAAGGGTGGTACCGTTGGACTCGGGGTGCACACAAATGGGAGGGTAGGAAAAGGTCCCATGTCTGTATCTTGCTCCGCTGAGGATCGGTCAAAACTGACCCTAGTCAAAACTCCAAGCCCTGTACACTCTTAACAACCGTGAACACCAACTTCAACTTGACAAAAAGTACCACAAAAAGGGTGTCCAAACCACTCCTAGGGCTCTGAAATGTGTTCCTAAACACTTTCTGGGGGAACACTTTGGGCCTTTCACACAGGCAGATTTTCACTCTCCCAACTCACTTATATGGGGGAACTTCAAATGCTCATAACTCCAGAACCCTAAGTCCTAGAGACTCAAGGGTGGTACCGTTGGACTCGGGGTGCACACAAATGGGGGGGTAGGACGAGGTCCCATGTCTCTATCTTTCTCAGCTGAGGATCGGTCAAAACTGACTCTGGTTAAAACCCCAAATTTTCACTCTCCCAACTGACTTATATGGGGGAACTTCAAATGCTCATAACTCAGGAACCCTAAGTCCTAGAGACTCAAGGGTGGTACCGTTGGACTCGGGGTGCACACAAATGGGGGGGTAGGACAAGGTCCCATGTCTCTATCTTGCTCCGCTGAGGATCGGTCAAAACTGACCCTAGTCAAAACTCCAAGCCCTGTACACTCTTAACAACCGTGAACACCAACTTCAACTTGACAAAAAGTACCACAAAAAGGGTGTCCAAACCACTCCTAGGGCTCTGAAATGTGTTCCTAAACACTTTCTGGGGGAACACTTTGGGCCTTTCACACTTAGGCAGATTTTCACTCTCCCAACTCACTTATATGGGGGAACTTCAAATGCTCATAACTCCAGAACCCTAAGTCCTAGAGACTCAAGGGTGGTACCGTTGGACTCGGGGTGCACACAAATGGGGGGGTAGGACAAGGTCCCATGTCTCTATCTTTCTCAGCTGAGGATCGGTCAAAACTGACTCTGGTTAAAACCCCAAATTTTCACTCTCCCAACTGACTTATATGGGGGAACTTCAAATGCTCATAACTCCAGAACCCTAAGTCCTAGAGACTCAAGGGTGGTACCGTTGGACTCGGGGTGCACACAAATGGGGGGGTAGGACAAGGTCCCATGTCTCTATCTTTCTCAGCTGAGGATCGGTCAAAACTGACTCTGGTTAAAACCCCAAATTTTCACTCTCCCAACTGACTTATATGGGGGAACTTCAAATGCTCATAACTTCAGAACCCTAAGTCCTAGAGACTCAAGGGTGGTACTGTTGGACTCGGGGTGCACACAAATGGGGGGGTAGGACAAGGTCCCATGTCTCTATCTTGCTCCGCTGAGGATCGGTCAAAACTGACCCTGGTCAAAACTCCAAGCCCTGTACATTCTTAACAACCGTGAACACAAACTTCAACTTGACAAAAAGTACCACAAAAAGGGGGGTCCAAACCACTCCTAGGGCTCTGAAATGTGTTCCTAAACACTTTCTGGGGGAACACTTTTGGCCTTTCACACTTAGGCAGATTTGCACTCTCCCAACTCACTTATATGGGGGAACTTCAAATGCTCATAACTCCAGAACCCTAAGTCCTAGAGACTCAAGGGTGGTACCGTTGGACTCGGGGTGCACACAAATGGGGGGGTAGGACAAGGTCCCATGTCTCTATCTTTCTCAGCTGAGGATCGGTCAAAACTGACTCTGGTTAAAACCCCAAATTTTCACTCTCCCAACTCACTTATATAGGAGAACTTCAAATGGTCATAACTCCAGAACCCTAAGTCCTAGAGACTCAAGGGTGGTACCGTTGGACTCGGGGTGCACACAAATGGGGGGGTAGGACAAGGTCCCATGTCTCTATCTTGCTCCGCTGAGGATCAGTCAAAACTGACTCTGGTTAAAACCCCAAATTTTCACTCTCCCAACTGACTTATATGGGGGAACTTCAAATGCTCATAACTCCAGAACCCTAAGTCCTAGAGACTCAAGGGTGGTACCGTTGGACTCGGGGTACACACAAATGGGGGGGGTAGGACAAGGTCCCATGTCTCTATCTTTCTCCCCTGAGGATCGGTCAAAGCTGACCCTGGTTAAAACACCAAGCCATGTACACTCTCAACAACCCTAAACACCAACTTCAGCTTGACAAAAAGTACCACAAAAAGAAAGGTCCAAACCACTCCTAAGGGTCTGAAACGTGCTCCTAAACACTTTCTGGAGGAACACTTTTGGCCTCTCACCCTTAGGCAAATTTTCACTCTCCCAACTCACTTATATGGGGGATCTTCAAATGCTCATAACTCTGGAACCCTAAGTCCTAGAGACTCAAGGGTGGTACCGTTGGACTCGGGGTGCAAACAAATGGGGGGGTAGGACAAGGTCCCATGTCTCTATCTTTCTCCCCTGAGGATCGGTCAAAACTGACCCTGGTTAAAACCCCAAATTTTCACTCACCCAACTCACTTCTATGGGTGATTTTCAAATGCTCATAACTCTGGAACCCTAAGTCCTAGAGACTCAAGGGTGGTACCGTTGGACTCGGGGTACACACAAATGGGGGGGGTAGGACAAGGTCCCATGTATCTATCTTTCTCCCCTGAGGATCGGTCAAAGCTGACCCTGGTTAAAACACCAAGCCATGTACACTCACAACAACCCTAAACACCAACTTCAGCTTGACAACAAGTACCACAAAAAGAGGAGTCCAAACCACTCCTAAGGCTCTGAAACGTGCTCCTAAACACTTTCTGGAGAAACACTTTTGGCCTCTCACCCTTAGGCAAATTTTCACTCTCCCAACTCACTTATATGGGGGATCTTCAAATGCTCATAACTCCGGAACCCTAAGTCCCAGAGACTCAAGGGTGGTACCGCTGGACTCGGGGTAAACACAAATGGGGGGGTAGGACAAGGTCCCATGTCTCTATCTTTCTCCCCTGAGGATCAGTAAAAACTGACCCTGGTTAAAACCCCAAATTTTCACTCTCCCAACTCACTTATATGGGGGATCTTCAAATGCTCATAACTCCGGAACCCTAAGTACTAGAGACTCAAGGGTGGTACCGTTGGACTCGGGGTACACACAAATGGGAGGGTAGGACAAGGTCCCATGTCTATATCTTTCTCCCCTGAGGACCGGTCAAAGCTGACCCTGGTTAAAACACCAAGCCATGTACACTCTGTTTAGGGCTCTGAAACGTGCTCCTAAACACTCTCACCCTTAGGCAAATTTTCACTCTCCCAACTCACTTATATGGGGGATCTTCAAATGCTCATAACTCCTGATCCCTAAGTCCTAGAGACTCAAGGGTGGTACCGTTGGACTCGGGGTACACACAATTGGGGGGGTAGGACAAGGTCCCATGTCTCTATCTTTCTCCCCTCAGGATCGGTCAAAGCTGACCCTGGTTAAAACACCAAGCCATGTACACTCTCAACAACCCTAAACACCAACTTCAGCTTGACAAAAAGTACCACAAAAAGAGGGGTCCAAACCACTCCTAAGGCTCTGAAACGTGCTCCTAAACACTTTCTGGAGGAACACTTTTGGCCTCTCACCATCGGCGGAGCCAGACAATTTTCATAGGGGTGGCCAGACTGACACCATTGCTTACACAGGGGTGGCTGATTTAATGGTGTTTCTTAGTCACTCACTGACTTATACAGGCAGTGACTGTCATGTAGTAACTGTTTTTTTTTCAATAGCAGTGACACGGTGAAACTGTTTCGACTTTCATACTGTTAAAAGCCTCAATTAGCAAACTTTGCCATATCTGTTTCAACCCCAGCATAGCCAAGTTATTCATAGCCTACATTAAGACAATAAACATTTCACACATAGTAAATCAAACTTACCTCCGACTTCTGGAAACGGAGAAAAGTCCACTCTTCTTCACTGGTAATGCAAGTAAACAGTGCATAGATAATGAGAGGGGAACCCCAGGTGAACTTCAATAATTACTTCTTCTCCTGCAATTCTGTTGGTAGTTGACATTCAGGTTAAATGCATTACTGCCACCATCTGTTCTGGTGGAGATCTACTCGTTAGAGGTGCACTGTTGAATTGCGTCCCTGTGGGAACACCGATGTACAGAGATGGTTTCGCCAAAAAAGCCGGTAAATCGGTGGTGGGAGGGTGGACCTAAGATCAATCTATGGTGGCCGTGGCCACCCCCTGGCTCCGCCCCTGCCTCTCACACTTAGGCAAATTTTAACTCTCCCAAGTCACTTATATGGGGGAACGTCAAATGCTCATAACTCCTGAACCCTAAGTCCTAGAGACTCAAGGGTGGTACCGTTGGACTCGGGGTACACACAAATGGGGGGGTAGGACAAGGTCCCATGTCTCTATCTTTCTCCCCTGAGGATCGGTCAAAGCTGACCCTGGTTAAAACACCAAGCCATGTACACTCTCAACAACCCTAAACTCCAACTTCAGCTTGACAAAAAGTACCACAAAAAGAGGGGTCCAAACCACTCCTAAGGCTCTGAAACGTGCTCCTAAACACTCTCACCCTTAGGCAAATTTTCACTCTCCCAACTCACTTATATGGGGGATCTTCAAATGCTCATAACTCTGGAACCCTAAGTCCTAGAGACTCAAGGGTGGTACCGTTGGACTCGGGGTACACACAAATGGGGGGGTAGGACAAGGTCCCATGTCTCTATCTTTCTCCCCTGAGGATCGGTCAAAGCTGACCCTGGTTAAAACACCAAGCCATGCACACTCTCAACAACCCTAAACTCCAACTTCAGCTTGACAAAAAGTACTACAAAAAGAGGGGTCCAAACCACTCCTAAGGCTCTGAAACATGCTCCTAAACACTTTCTGGAGAAACACCTTTGGCCTCTCACCCTTAGGCAAATTTTCACTCTCCCAACTCACTTATATGGGGGATCTTCAAATGCTCATAACTCCGGAACCCTAAGTCCTAGAGACTCAAGGGTGGTACCGTTGGACTCGGGGTGCAAACAAATGGGGGGGTAGGACAAGGTCCCATGTCTCTATCTTTCTCCGTTGAGGATCGGTCAAAACTGACTCTGGTTAAAACCCCAAATTTTCACTCTCCCAACTGACTTATATGGGGGAAATTCAAATGCTTATAACTTCAGAACCCTAAGTCCTGGAGACTAAAGGGTGGTACCGTTGGACTCGGGGTGCACACAAATGGGGGGGTAGGACAAGGTCCCATGTCTCTATCTTGCTCCGCTGAGGATCGGTCAAAAGTGACCCTAGTCAAAACTCCAAGCCCTGTACACTCTTAACAACCGTGAACACCAACTTCAACCTGACAAAAAGTACCACAAAAAGGGGGGTCCAAACCACTCCTAGGGCTCTGAAATGTGTTCCTAAACACTTTCTGGGGGAACACTTTTGGCCTTTCACACTTAGGCAGATTTTCACTCTCCCAACTCACTTATATGGGGGAACTTCAAATGCTCATAACTCCAGAACCCTAAGTCCTAGAGACTCAAGGGTGGTACCGTTGGACTCGGGGTGCACACAAATGGGGGGGTAGGACAAAGTCCCATGTCTCTATCTTGCTCCGCTGAGGATCGGTCAAAACTGACCCTGGTTAAATCCCAAATTTTCACTCTCCCAACTCACTTATATGGGGGAACTTCAAATGCTCATAACTCCAGAACCCTAAGTCCTAGAGACTCAAGGGTGGTACCGTTGGACTCGGGGTGCACACAAATGGGGGGGTAGGACAAAGTCCCATGTCTCTATCTTGCTCCGCTGAGGATCGGTCAAAACTGACCCTGGTTAAATCCCAAATTTTCACTCTCCCAACTCACTTATATGGGGGAACTTCAAATGCTCATAACTCCAGAACCCTAAGTCCTAGAGACTCAAGGGTGGTACCGTTGGACTCGGGGTGCACACAAATGGGGGGGTAGGACAAGGTCCCATGTCTCTATCTTTCTCAGCTGAGGATCGGTCAAAACTGACTCTGGTTAAAACCCCAAATTTTCACTCTCCCAACTCACTTATATAGGGGAACTTCAAATGCTCATAACTCCAGAACCCTAAGTCCTAGAGACTCAAGGGTGGTACCGTTGGACTCGGGGTGCACACAAATGGGGGGGGGGGGGGGGGGGGTAGGACAAGGTCCCATGTCTCTATCTTGCTCTGCTGAGGATCGGTCAAAACTGACCCTGGTTAAATCCCAAATTTTCACTCTCCCAACTCACTTATATGGGGGAACTTCAAATGCTCATAACTCCGGAACCCTAAGACCTAGAGACTGTGCCCTGGTGACTGCAACATTACAGCTTTGCACAGGATTCAACAAATCAAAGAGCACCGGCAGGTCATCCCCCAAAACCACTGGAAAAGGCAAGTTATCTGTAACTCCCACATTTAGCAGATAGCTCTGTCCTTGCACTTCCACATAAACATCTGCCGTGGGATAAGACTTCTCATCACCATGTACACAGGAAATGGGGATTGTCTCAAGAGTGCAGATGGTATTAGCTGACACATATTTTCTGTATACAAGAGTCTGAGTACTGCCTGTATCAATCAGGGCTCTGAGGTTTTCTCCATTTATCTTTACATCAGTCGTTTTCATGGATTGGTTACCCTGAGGCTTAATGTCAACACTTTGTCGTGGTACAAAACACATTTGAGTGAGCTTAGCTGGATTCTTTGGGCACATTGGTTTAATATGGCCTTCCTGTCCACACAGATAACAAATGGGTGTTTGGCTAGAAGCAATTCAATCAATAGCACCTGTTGGTTCTCCTTACCGGAGGCTTACCCACGCCTGCTGATGACCTCTGGTGGTGTTGAGGGGGTGCAGGCTTACGGCTATCCTTCCCCGCCTTCCAGGTATGGTTACTCCATGGCTGATTCTTTTTCCGAGCAGCCACAAACACATCAGCTAGAGTGGCAGCTTCAGCCGCTGACTTTGGACCATGCTCTTTTACCCAAACCTGGAGTTCAGGAGACAACAATCTCAAGTACTGTTCCATAATGATTATTTCACCAATTTCTTGGTTGGGTTCGCTTCCCGTACAGCTCTTTCAGCCTCACATACAACTCCTTGGGGCTCTCATCAGGTCTGACATCTAGAGAGCGGAACCTCTGCTTGTAGGTCTCAAGGTTAATATCATATTTTTTCGAAATAGCAGCTTTGACCTCATCATATTCAAGGGAATCATCCACATCCATATTAACATAAGCTCCTCTGGGTTTGCCAGTCAGGAGTGGAATGAGTCGGAAAACCCAGTCAGATCTTGGCCACTGACATGCTGCTGCAATCCTTTCAAATGCAATGAGAAAGTGTTCAACATCATCATTTTCTGTTAATTTTTCTAGTCTGGGTTCGTGAGATAATTGAACCTGGCTTGATGGATTATTGGCAGAGTAGTTGGGCTCCGATGAGCCTGCAGCTTGGGCCTGCTGGAAATCGTTACCTGAATCAGGAGTCTCCAAAGGGTGTGTAAAAGTCTGAACCGATTTTGAAGTGCTTCATACCGTTGCTCCTGCCGTGTAACTTCCTCCTTTCGTTCCATCTCCCGGGCCTCCTGCAACTCTTCCTCCCCGGTGCATGCCTTCACAAAATGGAGGGGAAGACAAAAAAGTAAAAAAAATGCCTGTGTCCTCAACTGGCTGATCCCATCGCTGCCACCAAATGTAAGGGACCAAGCTGGCAAGCACGAGGACCACAGATGAATTTCTTCAAAAAGAGGGTTTTATTTACCCCAAAAAAGATGCAAAGAAATATTTTAACCAAAATATAACAAACTTGGATCCCTAAAAGAGTTCAACCTAACAGAACTATACTGAAAGAAATACAAAGTCAAGTAACTGAACAGACCAACTGACAAACAGAAGACAAACAGACCTACACACTGAAAAACAAAGGACACATGTATAATGGTTGATAAGGCCATTATCCTAACAAAAAGGGGGATTTACAAACAACAAACATGACAACAATAAACAAAACCAGACAATCAGCCTGTCAGTAATGAATATCTTTAACTACTAACTAAACAATCCAAATCAACAACTAACAGTCTAAAGAAATAATCAACTATACAAACTAAATCCCTAATTTCCCCCCATGATGTGGCATCCACTTGGTCCAGCCCAGTATGGCCGCTCCCTCCATATAATGGCTGCACTTCTATGGGCAGCCCCTTTTGGACCCAGCCTCACAGGACACCACTCAGCAACACCAGTGGCACCAGCAGCAAAAGCACTCTCTGCACTAGTAACTCAAACAAACCAAAAATAGAATGAACCATTTAACCCTCGGGGTACACACAAATGGGGGGGTAGGTCCCATGTCTCTATCTTGCTCGCCTGAGGATCGGTCAAAACTGAACCTGGTTAAAACTCCAAGCCCTGTACACTCTTAACAACCGTAAACACCAACTTCAGCTACACAAAAAGTACCACAAAAAGGGGGGTCGAAACAACTCCCATTTTTATGACATTTTGAGGCCTTACTATACTATGACCATTTTTATGACATTTTGAGGCCATACTATACTATGACCGTTTTTTGGCCCATTTTGAAGCCTTACTATACTATGACCTTTTTTTTTTTTTGCCCATTTTGAGGCCATACTATTTAATTTACTATCAATAATAATGTAAAAATATGTAAAGAATTAATTACTAATGTATTTTTTATTTATATATAAATAATCTTCATTTACTCCACATAAAAAATAAATAATAAAAAATACAAAAAAATATTTAAAATTCAAATTTTAACAATATTAAACTTTCAGCTTTTTTCTTTTAAACAAACAATTCTCAGGTGCCTGTGCAGGTTGTTTGTGGAGCCGGCTCTATATGAAATTCTTTTCTTGCAGACACTACACTCTGCCCTTGTATTATCAGTATAACTGAAATGGTTCCAGATTTTGTTTCTTTCCTTGGTGTCACTCATTTAACTATACCTTTCTAATGCGTCGATGTTGTCTTTTCTTGTAGCCCCTAGCTCTCTCTCTGCCCCTCCTGCTCTCCTGTTCATGTGCTACTGCTGCTGCGAGTGTAACTACCGCCCCCCTATTTAGTTATTTTTGTAGTTACAGTGGGATTTTGAATATGAAGAGTAATGTCTAGTGGAAATACAAGGAGTCCTGTGACAACAAGAGCTGTAACAGGAGTAACCCAAGGAATTGTAAAATTAACTTGCTCCTCAACAGCCTATATCAACTTGACTGTGACCTTTGACTGACATAACTTTTTCATGTTAAATAACAGCTTGTTTGTTTTAAACCATGCTGGTTCCATTTTTCCTGACCTTATTTTTTAACTGACAGAAGTACAGCTACATTGTTTTAGACAGACTCAAAAAAAATGTGTATCTGTCCTTTAATGTCAGAGGAACATACTCCAATATGTTTTGCCTGGACACTGTTTAAAATGACAGCACACTGAGAGTGAGCTGCCACAGTCAGTAGGTCAAAAGATCAGTTACAGCTCTGGTTTTCAGAAGCTAATGGCCATTGGTGTACTGTTCAAATGAATCATAAAATTAACATACACTGCATTCTGTCTCTCTTTGTATCTTCTCCTTTCCATGTGTGCAGCAGTGGACAGCCATGTGAGAAGCACCTGCATGTGATTGGATACACAGACACCAACTTCAACAGTGGAGCCCCTCCTCCCCGGCCTAGAGATCTGGACCCATCCTGCTCTCTCTTCCAGTGTTATATTACCAAGGAGGGTCAGGTGAGCTCCAGACCCCTGTGGATGTCAGCTGGTGGTGTGGGTGGAGGAGCATCAGGAGGCTCCAACAGGAGGCCCAGCAGCAGCCTGGAGGTGGGGGACGGTTTGCTCCTCCAGGAGCTGGAAGTGGCAGCTAACAGGAGGGAGAAAGAAGCGATCCTGCTGGCCCACTTCAGCATCCCTAACTGTGTGAGCTCTGAGCAGAGCTCAACGGTAGGAGAGGGTGACCTGCTGCTGGGAGAGCCAGAGCTGCCAATCATTCTAGATGGGCGGGACGAGAGTGGCAGGAAACACCAATAACCACAATGATTTCACATAGAGTTGGAGAGCTGAGAGCAGCTGCTCATCAGATGGGATAACTTAGCAGACACCATTGGTTTGATTCCAACTTAACATGGATAATATGCTGAACCACTTTGTGACTAAACACAGGAAAAGAAGACGTTTAGTTCACTGAGATCAAAGAATTTTAAATGACTTATAGGTTACTTTTTATAGTTTTAGGAAATAGATTGGGTATCAAACTGGTTCCTGATAAAGGAGCTTGTTTTGACTGACTGACACTGTCCCCCATGGAGGAATTTCCTAATAAATTCCTGATAATCGTTGTGACCCCTGAGCTTTTAGTCTCACCAGTTCCTCCTGGAGGAACCCGAGACATTCCCAGGACAGAGGTGTAGTTTTTTCTGTCGATTCTGGTTCTAACCATGGGGTCACCTACTGAATGGATGTGCCCAGAAAACCTCAAAGGGAACAGACCCAGAAGGCATGTCCCATGCCAGACATATGTCCTCTGCTGCAGCAGTAACAGGCGCAACTGTTAAGCACCTTAAAGAAAGATGCAGTTGTTTAATAAATGTTCCCTGTGTCCTAAATCACTGCACTGATGTTATAAATCCTCTGCGTTAAGATTAAGGGGAATCTGGGGATTAAACTGCTTAAACAGTTTACACTGTCAGGACTGAGGTTCTGAGATTAACTGAATACAATAAATCATAGTTAGACGACACTTGAAAAAAAAAAACCCTTTATTTTCACTACACCTTAAGTTAAGTTAAGTTGCAATAATTTAAATAAAAAAGTAGCTTTTGTATATGTATTAAAACAAATGTTTTTTTTTCCTTACGGAGCCACAGCTTCAAATGTTTCTGCAGCTTGTAGCCTTATGTCTGTTTGTTATGTAAACATGAATTATTGCTAATGTTGAGTCTGCAACTGGTCTGGAACAGAAAGAAATGTCCATTGACACTGCCTGTCAAAGGAGAGTCCTTTCACCTGAACCAAGTCTCAGGCTGAGACACTGAGTATTGCTTTTGTTGTCTTTAGCTAGAGTGCACAAGTTTTCACTGGCTTCTACGAGTCAGATCTAACTGAGGGAGGGCTGTGATGGGGGTGGGGGGTCAGGAGTGGGAAGCACCACTCCTTGTCTTTGAAGGTGTCTCACGATGTCCAGGATGGAATCGAGCTCCACACGGAAAGCCTCCAGCTCTCTGCTCTTTTCCTGAGCCAGATGCTTCCAGTGCTCCACCTCTGACTGCTGATTAGCCTCCAGCACCTGCCATGACCCACTAATCACCTGCAGGCACAGTTACTGAGGTAAGATGGTGGGGAGTAGGCTTGGTACTTTCAACACCATGTGACATTTCCAGGAGCAAGCGATGAGCAAATTGGTGGATTTAATTTTCATTTGATAAGCAAATGTATGGCAGCATGTTTGTAAAACACTGTGAAAAACCAGGCAGGTTATGGGAAGCTCTGTGTCATAGCTTGTTGAGTTTCTGTAGAGAAAAAGCTCCAAAACGGCCCCAAAAAGCACCTAAAAAATGACTTTTCATAAAGCAGCAAGCAATTACAGGGTAAAGGTAAAGGTGTTTGGCCTGGGTACCTGCTTCAGCTCCTTCTCTCTGTGCTGGTGTCTGAGCTCCATGTTGAGGATCTTCCTCTCCAGGCCACAAAGGAGTTTCACCTCAGGGCTCTGAGCTTCTTTAGCTTCCTTCAGCTCTTTCAGCAGTCTGGTCAGCTATACACAAGGTGGAAACAGTGACTTCATGTTAAAATGATAAGAAAAAAAAATACAAACCAAAATAATTAACTTTTCCCTCTTGGATCTAATGAAACATGATAATTCAGTGCAACAGATACACACTTATTTTGAAATAGAGACAGAGCACACATTATCCACTAACTGTAATCTAAATGCTGACCCTCTAACATTGTCCATTGCCATTTCTCCTCCTCTCCTCCATTCCTAGCTGTCCTATCTTCAGGGAGTTTTTTCTTGCCACTGTCGCCTTAAGTACTTGCTCTGAGGTCAGACTCTGGGTCTCTGTAAAGAGCTTTGAGACAATTTTGATTGTGGAAGGAGCTATATAAATAAAATTGAATTGAATTGAAAACCTCAGGAACACCCATATCTGCAAATGCACTGAGTCCAAGTGTGAAGAGGTGTGGAAACACATTGCAGCTTTGAGTTACAGACTATAAACCAAAATAGCAAATGTTTGGAAATATTGATTCTGAACGATCTTTCTACTTTAGACCTCTGTAGAAAAGAATATTCCCAGCTGGTGCTACAGCTGCTAAAATATGCTGCTAATACACTCAAACTCCCCCATTCCCTCACATTTTCTTTTTCTTTACTTTACTTTCATTTAAATATGTTGCACATAGTGTTGTCATTTCATAAGCGCATTCTGATGTGTATCTGGTGCTTGGAGTCTACAGATTTTATTTTGCTAGAACATGTTTTTTTGTGTGAACCATCCCCAACTCTCCACCTCCTGCTCACCTGCTTCTGCAAAGCGTTCTCTCGGGTCCTGGATATTGCCAGTGCCTCTTTAGCTCCCTGCAGCTCTTTTAGTTGGTCTTGCAAATGTCTCATCATTATCTGCAGGTACATGTAAAGTTTAAAGCAACAGAAACATGTTCAGGATTTCCTGATGTGGAAATGAGCCTGGTTGGCTAGTGATCCTCTGCTGTACCTCCTGAGTGTTGAGCTGATTGGCCTGTTCAGCAACCTTTGAGGACGAGTGCTCCAGGGCGTGGGTGATACGCAGCTGGTCTAACTCCCTGAGGTGCTCGGCCTTCATAGAGGACAGCTGCTCTGCAGATTGCTCCTTCAGCCTAAAAGACCACATTATATCCTGATGTCCACTCACACTGATGCTCTGCAGGAAAAACATCTACTGTATGTGTTTGCACAGAAGCTCATACCTGCAGAGCTCCTCCTTGGCTTGCGCAGCCTCAGCCTTTAACGCCTCCTTCTCCTGCTCACTCTGCAGCTGCAGCAGCTCCAGGCGCTGCCTCAGAGCCTCGCTCTCCTGCAGAACCTCAGAGATGTGACTCCCTGTCAAAGGGACACAACATTAAAATGAAATATCCAAATATCTTATATCTCATTCAGCTGTTTAGTCATTCTGCCTTTCCTTTTTAATGTCAGGGCACAGTATCCATCGAAGCATGTAAAAGCTGACCATAACAAAATGTCCACACCTGCAAAGACAGTGGGTTGGTAGGTCTTCTCATACTGAGCAGCTGGGAAAGTTTCCTCCACTCCACATGTCTCTCTCGCAGTAGCAGAGCAGGGCGTCTTTGTTGGGCCTGGCTGCCGTTTGGTCTCTGTAGAATGGGTTTCTGCTCGTGAGTTGGGGATGGACAGCATGCTCCTCCTCTCCTTCTGCAGCCTCTCCACGGTGCGGCTCAGCTCCCGAATGGTTCGCGTTTTGGCAGCAAGCTCGTGGTTCAACCGCTCTATCCGAACTCCAAACGCTGCCTCGGTTTGACGCTGGTGTCGGCTTGGACTCGGCTGGACCTGCAGGGGGAGGGGTTTACAATCAGGTTGCACGGCCAGGTAAGATTTGGCTTTTGCTTAATCCGATTCAAGTCAGAAAAAAAGAATATTTATAGTCATATTTCTCTCAACCTTTTCTCTCTAAAGGTTGTGTTTAACAAACCCTTCATTGTCACACCACAGACCAGCCTGTAACAGCGTGCTAGAGCTACTGTAACAGTTTTTATTAACCTACCTTGTTTACGAGCTGCTGCTGAAGAGACTCAACCTGGCTGTGAAGGGCTTTTTCTTTCTCTTGGTGGGTTTCCTTCGCCCGCTGTAGCTCCTCCTCCAGAGTTTGAACCTGTGACATCCACGGCTTTGTCTCAGGTGCTGAGTTTGCTGCTTCAACCTGCTGTTTCTGCTCCAGCTGCTGCTCCAGCTCTGAGATCTGCTGCTCGTAGTGCAGCTACACAAAGCAACACAAAGGCACATCCAGTTACTGGAAGAATCTCATGGACTTTATTTTTCATTTTTGTGTTATTAATTTTATCTCATTTCAAACCTCCTCGCCTTTTGCCCACTCTATTGTGCTGTAGATATAAGTGTAACAAAATGCTGCTTTGATAACACTAAAATATTTTAATTGTTGAGTAAACACTGGCAAGTTACTACCACACAGCTCAGATATTACAATGTTGACAAAACCCACCTTGTGACAAAATGTACCTTCACTCTGTGGAACCGTTGTTCCACGGCCCTCAGACTGTGTTTGGCCTTTTCATCACGGTTCTCCAGCTCCGCTTCCAGACGCTGAATCCTCCGCTCCAGCAGAGTGGTGATGCGGCCGGGCGGAGACGTCTTAGCAGCGTCGGCGTGCTCCTTGCCTCCAGCACTAGCTGCGGCGTAGATAAGAGCAGGCAGGAAGTTTGGGTTTCTGTGTCTTAGTATCTTCTCCAGCTCCTTCACCTGGTAAAGAGAGAAAGACTCTTTAAACTATGAAGAGACATAAACCTGTGAGGGGGGGAGGGGCTTGTTTGTTTGTTTGTTGTGAGAAACCTGTCTCTCCAGGTCCTGCATCTTCTTTGTTTCCACCGATTTCTCTTTTGTCTTTCGGAGCTGCTCGCTGCTTCTTTTTCAGTTTTCAGTTTTTCCACCTGAAATAAGGACGACCTGTTATCTCCAACACAGCACACAAGGTTAGACTGAGAAAGTGTAAACTGTCTTTCAGCTCCACATTATAGCTGATAGCACAAGGTTTCTGCTCCTTTTACAGCTGGTGATGACAAAACACTACAAAATGCATTTGTGTTCAGCAGGCACTGGACCCACACACACTGTCCCAGCACTCTGGAAAAAAACAAACAAACAAACCTAAAAAATACACTGTTTCCCTGCTTGGAGCTCAGATTAATCCAGTGTTGGATCCCAGGCAGTTTGCATCCAAGCAGAGGAGGAGCACTGATGGTGCTGTTAATTCCACCAAACATTACGTCTTGTACAAACTGCAGTGAAGATTATAGAGAGGAAAGAACACCAGTCACTGCAATCACTCTATGAGCCTTTACCTTCTGGGAGATGGTTTAAGGTACCAAAGGCAAATCTTAACCGATACAATAACTCAGCCTCTAATGTATCTGTTTGATGCTGAGCAGGTGTTGGGACAGTGGGTTTTTTTTACAGCTTCTGCTGAAAACAGCTGCCCGAGAACGGTGAGACTGAATCAGAACAGTAGAGTTGTGGGTCAGACAGTTAAACAATGAACTGACACTCACCATAAAGCTCCATAAAGCAGGAGGGAGCTGCAGATTCAGGTGGTGATTCTCACTACGAGAAACCCCTTTTACCTGTTACATTGTTGTTAGGTAGGAAGCTGGTACGCTGATTACTCAAATGTTCAACAGCAGACAAGATGTTGTGTCGGTCAGGACACAGGTAAAGAAGTACAGGATTTGGAACAGTGCTCCAGTTGTATTTATTGCTCTTTGATGTTCACAGCATCACAGTAGTCTAAAATAAGCAATAAAACAGCATTCAGCTAATTCATCGACACACACACACATTATACCGCCTCATTAAATGCAACTAAGGAGCACATAAAAAATATAAACAACTTAACATGGGCTCAAATAAAGTTCTACATCAAACATACAACCTCCTCTCATTTCCCTCTTTCAATATAACGCCACATGACTTTACTGTTCACATAGAAATGAACCGACATGTAAATACACGAGTGAACTTCATGCAGCCTTACGACGCCGCGACGTGCGGCGGAAAAATACACAGTGCTAACTAGCATAGCGACTCGGTAATAAGTAAACAAACTTAACGATACGACACAGCAACACTCACGTTTCATCAGCGACTTGAAACTGGAAACATCAGCGGCTGGAACTGCAGGTACTATCAGGATTATGTGCGTTATAGACTGACTATTAACTATCGAAGTACACTGTCCTCGGATTATGCGCGTCCTTGTCGCGGCAGAACAGAAACGTCGCGCGATGACGTCAACGTCGCATCACGTGATCGCACACGGGGGGTGCTGAAGCTTTCTAACAATTGTCATACAGCTATTTGAAAAAAATAATGAATCATAACTGAAGTACTTCAGTATGTTCAATCAGTTCCATTCAGGGACTCCAACTGAGTCCTAGACTCATCCTGGGGATAATGAAAGCAAAGAGGATGCACCTGACCATGTTCTCAAAATTTCTAAAAGCACGTTTTCACTATGGGTTACTGAGTGTCTACTGATGGGCAAAAACGGAAGTTTTATTCATGTACAGTTTAATCTACAACAAAATAAAGTGTTCAAAAAGTTACTTCCTGAAGCCTCTGTATTCTTTTTTCCAACCCTACACATAAACACTATGAACTGACGTGATAACCCAGTGAAATGAAGACTTTGTATACCTTATCCTGAAGGTAAATGAAATGAGAATTAGTATATAAACATCATGTGACTGCTCAGCCTCACCTGCTCTTTGAGCTGGTTTATCTCTGCTGGCAGCCTTCAGTCTGCCAGCGTCTCTGTCCAGCAGCTCCTGGTTCTCAGCAAACCACTGCAGCTTCTTCTTCAAGGCCGACACTTCCTCTCGGTGCTTGTCCTCCAATACACGTATCTCAAAGGTCTTATCACCTGGCACATTTAGGATGGATACACGTTGTACAAAGATCACTTATGCACATACAGTAAAAAAAAAAGGGTCTTATAAAAACTGGGATCTGCTTCTAATCTTTTAACATCCAAGTTTTCTGTGGTCATTCCACCTCTAGCCCTGTCTTGTATCCAGTCTTACCTGAAGTGGAGATGGCCTTGGCTTTAGCCAGGTCTCTCTCTTTCTTCATCAGCTGCAGGTCTACCTCCAGAGCCTGCTTCTCCTGTTTCAGTCTGTGAATGTCCTCAGACAGCCTAGCCTCATTCCTCTGCACACAGACACATATTTTTATAAGAGATAAGTGATGGGGCTGAAACAGATTGCCATTCAAACAGTAATTCAGTGATAGTGGGACTTACCTGAAATGTATGTACTTGAGCTAACAAGTCTGCAATGCGTTGAGTGTGATCCATCAAACAGATATTTCCCACAGGCCTTGGGGTTTTACGCAGCTGCTCCCTGATAAACAAAAACCATAAAAACATTTAAAAACCATGTGTAAAGTTTCCTAATTGGGCCAGTGTTCATTTTGAATGGAAATTTTTATTTTGTAGACACGTACAAACAATAATGTACCCTGAACCCACCTTGTGAAATCCAGCTCACTCAGCAGCCTCTGGTTTTCCTTAAACATGGCCTCCTCGTTGGCTTTACTCTTTGCCTGCTGAGCCTTCAACTGCAAGTACAGCTTCTCATTCTCCTGTAAAGTACCTTAGTTTTACTGTGGTGTAACAGTGCAAACATTAAAAAAAACACAAGAAGAAAACAAAAAATGTATGTGGTGCTTCAAAGCTGTGTCCTGTTCTGCCGGGCTTCGGATTATCAGGATGCTTTTTACTTTACTCGCACCACTCTTTGATTACTGTGATGATGGAAGCTCCTTAGTGATCACAAACTCAGCACTGTCTCATTAATCTTACTTTCAGTGTGTGACAATGCTCGAGATCTAGTCATGTGATAGTAACATGATGAGTGTCAGGCCACCATCTGGCTACCATCACTTTGGGGGGAGAGGCATGTTACTCAGTGGTACGCTACAGAAAATTTTTAATTTCTCTGTTGCTTCTGTCTTTTCATATAATCCCAGACTGACTCAGTGATGTGGGGGCCATATCATCTGCTGCAGGACTCCGTGTTCTTGTTGCTGATCATACACCTCACTGATGGTATTTCATGATGGATAAGAATCTAAATGTCTAAAATTGTTTTTGCACAATGCTGTATACAACCCCAGAAAGTTATTTGCCTGAATAACCTACACTACAAAAACAATTTTCAGCTATTTGAATTTCACCACTGTTAAACACTTGTTTAAAAAATACCATCATTTTGACTTTGTTGTAAAACAGCGACGTCACACGCACAGGAGTCGCCCTGATCCGTGCTGAGAATTAGAGTGGGAAGCTTCATAAAAGACTTTCAGTCACAAGGTTGTTCTGCAATCATAGTTTTAAGTTATTACCCCAATATTAGTATTATGTTCTATTTCTGCCAGTAGATCCCTCTAAATCCTACACTAGTCCTCTAAGGACAGACATGAGCACTGAGGACAGTCAAAGTAAGAGAGTTCAGGGAGACAAACCTGCTGGTAACCTTTTATGAGCGCCTCCTGCTCTTTCATTTCTTTATCTATCTGTTGGAGTTTTTACTCTGTTGCAGGGTCTGTGGCCTCGGCCCATCTCCTCCTCTGACTGGTTCCTTCTGCACTTCGTAGCTGAGGAGTCAAAAAAAGAAAAAACCAACAACACAGCTTATTTACTACATATTGATGTACCACTGCTACTACAAGGCATGACCGGCCACTTCTGTTGTATCTGATTCAGAGTTCTTCAGCACTGACCATCTGCAAATCTGTCTTTCAACAAGCAGTAGAAGCACAGTGTGCCTGCAAAACACAGCTGAAAATAGATGCAAAGCTACTATCATATACATATACTATCAGGGCTTTAGTTATAACCTTGTTTACGTTCCTTTCCTTGTTTCTCAATCCTTAACCCTGCATTTTTTATGAGCTTTGTTGAGCTGTTATGTCCTGTCAGGTGTGTTTTTCAAACCAAAGTCTGTAACACCCACACTAAAGTGATCACACAAAACATCACCCTGAGCCTAACTCCAGTCTCAACCATCTGTTGCTCTTTCAGCTTCTACAGTAACTCCAGCTTTGCCTTGGCTGCATGCTTTGGGTCACTACTATGCTGGAGTCATAAGTCACGTCCAGTCTCAGGTCACATCCACTCTGGAACAGATATTCTTCAAGGACATTCATCATTCCCTCAAGATAAGGGCAGAAATGGCAGTTTTATCCATTTAAAATTCTATTCGATAAATCTACGACACAACAAAGTGGGCAAAATACTTGACTGAGAGTCTCACAGGTGGTTGTGCTTTTAAACGCTGACAAATATTGTGAAAAAGTAGCAACAGCACTACAACCATTCACTGTTGGATATTCACCCTTGAGGGTCCTGCTACAGCTAAACCTGAGAATGAGGTGTTCTGAATGTTGATAATTCATAGTCCAACTTACAGCAAATAAAATAGTCTACAGCCAACTGCCCCTGCGCTAAATCACACAGTGTGGTAAACACACAATATGTGACACAATATGAATTTCAAAGGAATATTTTTTAAAACAAACAAGTAGCTGATTCATATTTTGTTTTGAAAGTTTGTGTGTTGTGAATGTTTGCGCACCTTGCTTTGCAGCAGGTAGTTCTGCTGTCTGAGGGAGTCGAGCTTCTCTGCTCCTCCTTTCATCATTTGTATCTCCCTCTCCTTCTGAGCCAGCTGGACTCTCAGCTCGTCCACCAAAGAGCTGCCCTCATCCCTCTGCAAGTCAGACATCAACACCAGTATCAGATGAAGTAACATAATACTGTTACACGATGCAATCGTTCAGAAGGATTCAGTAGCGCAGCAACGTTCACATGATCGTTCGCTGGCATCTCACCTGCAAACACTGACAGTTAGGGCTGAGTGATGAATTTAATTCATTTGATTACTTTGCATTTGCACTTTAAAAACAGAGATATTAAAATGTATATATACAGGTTACTTTTAGTCTGTCATGAATCACGACAGTCTCGCAAACTCTGATGAGACTGTCTCCTCGTCACACTCTAAATACTGTGTCCCCACCCTGAAAAACAGAAACAGTGATCCTCCACACCATCTGCATGGATCACCAAGCGGTGAGAATACTGAGTATACACTGTCCTGATTATGTAAACTTTAAGTTTAAATCTGCACACTGACAATATTTTTGCAGGGATTTCATATTTTAAGTATTTTCTTACATTGTTCTTCGGAGGACTGTGTGTCAGTCTGGTGTCCTGGTGACTGCTGGTGTCTATCTGCTGCTGGAGGACAGCCACTAAGGACTGAACAGATGCCACCAGCTCACTGCTCACCTTCACATCTGCCTCAGATAATCAGACAAAAGTCATTCAGTGCCTTTACATAAAAAAAAAAACACACACACACACTGACTCCAAAGCTCCACAACTGGCTCCTGCAGGCACGCAGGGCTTCAGAAATCAAAATCAAACTTCAATGGCAACTGAACATAAATAGGATAAAAATTTTTTTGCATAGCTTTAAAGCACAAGAACAAAACATTAAACAATGAAATGTGCAAGAAATAAAGGGGTTGAATATTTTGTATAGCATCTGTATCATGGTATAATATATAACAGTATCATCAGTATAAGACAAATCCTCATCTTGAATTATCAGAGCAGTTTTGGTAACTTGATGATCTGGGTGTGAGGGTCACTAATAACCTGTGTAGTCATCTTTGTCTTGGCTCTTCGCGGACTCAGCTTTTGACGGACTCTGTGGAGAACGGGTTTTGGCTGTAGCAGCAGCTCTACTGGTCCCCGATGACTTGGAAGTTGCTGCTGTTCTCCCCTCTATTTTTCTGCCTCTCCTAGGGGCCACTGTGGGCTTCTTCACTGAAGATGTAGAAGGGTGAGAAATGGTGGAGCTACGGAAGGCCTGGGAAAAATGTCCATAATTATTATTTTTAAATAATTATTATTAGTAATTAAACCATGGTTAAACAATACTGTAATTAAATATTTTACAGAAAAAAAAGGTTTTCTTGCTTCCAAAAAAAAAAAAAGTTCATTGGTACATATTGGTGTTGGTCCAGCTTCTATGTATCTAAGCAGCATCTAAGCCTATTTTCAGCCAATGTCACTCTAACATTAGATAAATTTGAACTGTTTATGCTCTACACAATTAGCCTATTCTAAGTAACGGTTAATTTTCTAATATATATATTTATATAATTTTATGTTTCCATAATGTTATCTGCTGAAACGGAGAAGAGTGTGAATTGTGTCCCACCATTTGTTTCCTAACGTTGCCAGCCTCAGACGACATGTAAGAAGAAGACTTGTAGTGATCCTCCATCAGCCTGTCCACTTCCTCTCTGATGCTCCATGTCAGGTCATGGTTGGGATGGTCTGAGGAGCTGGATGGGTGGCTAGTCGGTTCCTTGGCTCCCTTTATTCCCACGACAGGGTCAGTCTTTCCTGGTTGCTTCACTTGTGACTCTGTCACATCTGGGAAAGTCCTTTCCAAGGAGCAGCATGTTTTCTCTTGGTAAAGTTCCACAGCACTGTAAGTAAAACTTGTGTTACTGTTGTAACTTTCTTTTAACTAAATTCAGGTTTGGAGCTGAAAGAAAGGGTTTTTTTGAGGCACTACACTCAACAGTCCCAAAACAGTTTGCCCCCAGTTCTGAACACTGAAAACATTCTTTCTATATGTCTGTACAGGATGTTGACCTTTTCTTTTGCCTGTGGGTTTAGAGATGGCAACAAGTGCATTTGTCAGACTCCTTTTACAAAGGAAGAGCTTTTGCAAGAAGGAGATATACTAAAGGTCCCGCAGGCCACCCTGAAGAAAAACAGAATATGTGCCCTGAAAGTCTGCTAATGTCACTTGCTAATTAAATACTGAACTTTAGCCAGTGTTTTCAGCTTCTGGTTCTAACTCATCTTAAACTGAAATTATATCCAAAAAAATCTCATTCACAGACTTCAAACTGTAAAGTCTTGGATACATCTTGAATTTGAATTTCAGACTGAGCAAGGCCCTGGGCCCCTATTTATGTGGACAACTGAGTTATCAAGATTAGACTGCTGATGATTTGACATGAGTGCATAATGTCCCCAAATCTGAAAATCCACCAATCTGAGATACTTTATGTGAAAACTGGACCAACCTGTGAATGATCAAACTAATGTTTTGTGATGTGACCATTTTGAATAAATCAAAGATTTAGTCCTAACCAGATAGGCTGGAGGGTGAACCCTCTGATATGGTCCCTCTCTGGGCGGATGGGCCTCATCAGCTCCTCTGCAGTGGGTAGATCTAAATACAAACACATAATGATTATTCCACATAGTTCACTCCGGTCTTGATATGAGCCACGTAAAAACCTGAGCGCAGAGGATGTGGCCTCTTTCTGAAGCTGCCTCCTTCAAAGAATATGGCCCATAATGCTGTGACCTTTGGACATCTGAAAATCTACCATGCTGAACCTGTGCCTTCTCCCCAATCATACCAAAATCACAGTGTTGTTAAGGGCTTCCACACAGGCTTTACGAGACCAAAGGAAGAGTCTGAAATTAACAAGTACATCTATTTCAACTCAAATAACAGTTTAAGTAACAACTAGAAAAGGTAATCATGCTACAACTGGGGGAGCTGGTGCTTTAACTGGGAAGCAGCTTTTGTAGATGCATCATTCCTGCTGTTAGAGTAGTGAATTATACAGACAGACAGATAGGGACTCCACCATTCCCCCAAATACTGCTGGTGTCAGTGTTTGACCTGATCCATTGGTAGAAGAAGGATGAAGAGACTGTGTGGAACGTTGAAGAGGGAAGGATGGAGACACGGATCTGTGGATCCTTCCTTTCTCTTCCACATGATGAATAGTGGTGATTAAAGTCATCTGAATCCTCCACAACATGGATCTGTCTGTAGGCCTCATGAGGAGCCTCCACTCTGAACATATGAAGGGCCTGTACAGGAGAGAAATTTAATGCGCTCTATCAAAGACAATCCAAGATGAGACAAAAATGATGCAGCGAGATCATTAAATCCCCCTCGGATCAGCATGATAGGAAAGAATATTTTTTAAAAATGACATTTATGTATAAGTAATCTGCAACAGCAAATATATAAATATGTTTTAAGAGAAACAATATACTACCTAAATTATGTTTTAAGCTTCTTGGTGTTATCTGGGTTATTTACATTACCACATTTCTTTGGGTAGTGTAGGTGAGGATTCAAACTCACACCCAAGTGTGTCAGAAAGGGCAAAGACCCCCTCCCCCTATTAAAAGGGCTGACACTACACGCTGACAGTCATTCAAACAATAATTACTGGATGTATGACTGTCACTTCTTCCTGGCTACACAAAAGCAAAGAGTGGTTATGCAAAGAACCCAAAGGTCTCTTTCACAGCGATCTTTTCATGTCTTTCACTTAAATGATAATTTTTTCCATAATTTTTACATGCTTCACATGTAAAATCTTAGCCCCTCAGGCTTGGATCAATAACAATAAAAATCTGAGCAATTATCGCAGGGTTCCCAGTCCCAATGATCGGTCAAAACTAACCCTGGTTAAAACCCCAAATTTCCACTCTCCCAACTCACTTATATGGGGGAACTTCAAATGCTCATAACTCCAGAACCCTAAGTCCTAGAGACTCAAGGGTGGTACCGTTGGACTCGGGGTGCACACAAATGGGGGGGTAGGACAAGGTCCCATGTCTCTATCTTTCTCAGCTGAGGATCGGTCAAAACTGACTCTGGTTAAAACCCCAAATTTTCACTCTCCCAACTGACTTATATGGGGGAACTTCAAATGCTCATAACTCCAGAACCCTAAGTCCTAGAGACTCAAGGGTGGTACCGTTGGACTCGGGGTGCACACAAATGGGGGGGTAGGACAAGGTCCCATGTCTCTATCTTGCTCCGCTGAGGATCGGTCAAAACTGACCCTGGTCAAAACTCCAAGCCCTGTACATTCTTAACAACCGTGAACACAAACTTCAACTTGACAAAAAGTACCACAAAAAGGGGGGTCCAAACCACTCCTAGGGCTCTGAAATGTGTTCCTAAACACTTTCTGGGGGAACACTTTTGGCCTTTCACACTTAGGCAGATTTGCACTCTCCCAACTGACTTATATGGGGGAACTTCAAATGCTCATAACTCCAGAACCCTAAGTCCTAGAGACTCAAGGGTGGTACCGTTGGACTCGGGGTGCACACAAATGGGGGGGTAGGACAAGGTCCCATGTCTCTATCTTGCTCCGCTGAGGATCAGTCAAAACTGACTCTGGTTAAAACCCCAAATTTTCACTCTCCCAACTGACTTATATGGGGGAACTTCAAATGCTCATAACTCCAGAACCCTAAGTCCTAGAGACTCAAGGGTGGTACCGTTGGACTCGGGGTGCACACAAATGGGGGGGTAGGACAAGGTCCCATGTCTCTATCTTGCTCCGCTGAGGATCAGTCAAAACTGACTCTGGTTAAAACCCCAAATTTTCACTCTCCCAACTGACTTATATGGGGGAACTTCAAATGCTCATAACTCCAGAACCCTAAGTCCTAGAGACTCAAGGGTGGTACCGTTGGACTCGGGGTGCACACAAATGGGGGGGTAGGACAAGGTCCCATGTCTCTATCTTGCTCCGCTGAGGATCAGTCAAAACTGACTCTGGTTAAAACCCCAAATTTTCACTCTCCCAACTGACTTATATGGGGGAACTTCAAATGCTCATAACTCCAGAACCCTAAGTCCTAGAGACTCAAGGGTGGTACCGTTGGACTCGGGGTGCACACAAATGGGGGGGTAGGACGAGGTCCCATGTCTCTATCTTTCTCAGCTGAGGATCGGTCAAAACTGACTCTGGTTAAAACCCCAAATTTTCACTCTCCCAACTGACTTATATGGGGGAACTTCAAATGCTCATAACTCCAGAACCCTAAGTCCTAGAGACTCAAGGGTGGTACCGTTGGACTCGGGGTGCACACAAATGGGGGGGGTAGGACAAGGTCCCATGTCTCTATCTTTCTCCGTTGAGGATCGGTCAAAACCCCAAATTTTCACTCTCCCAACTGACTTATATGGGGGAACTTCAAATGCTCATAACTTCAGAACCCTAAGTCCTAGAGACTCAAGGGTGGTACGTTGGACTCGGGGTGCACACAAATGGGGGGGTAGGACAAGGTCCCATGTCTCTATCTTGCTCCGCTGAGGATCGGTCAAAACTGACCCTGGTCAAAACTCCAAGCCCTGTACATTCTTAACAACCGTGAACACAAACTTCAACTTGACAAAAAGTACCACAAAAAGGGGGGTCCAAACCACTCCTAGGGCTCTGAAATGTGTTCCTAAACACTTTCTGGGGGAACACTTTTGGCATTTCACACTTAGGCAGATTTGCACTCTCCCAACTCACTTATATGGGGGAACTTCAAATGCTCATAACTCCAGAACCCTAAGTCCTAGAGACTCAAGGGTGGTACCGTTGGACTCGGGGTGCACACAAATGGGGGGGTAGGACAAGGTCCCATGTCTCTATCTTTCTCCGTTGAGGATCGGTCAAAACTGACTCTGGTTAAAACCCCAAATTATCACTCTCCCAACTCACTTATATGGGGGAACTTCAAATGCTCATAACTCCAGAACCCTAAGTCCTAGAGACTCAAGGGTGGTACCGTTGGACTCGGGGTGCACACAAATGGGGGGGTAGGACGAGGTCCCATGTCTCTATCTTTCTCAGCTGAGGATCGGTCAAAACTGACTCTGGTTAAAACCCCAAATTTTCACTCTCCCAACTGACTTATATGGGGGAACTTCAAATGCTCATAACTCCAGAACCCTAAGTCCTAGAGACTCAAGGGTGGTACCGTTGGACTCGGGGTGCACACAAATGGGGGGGGGTAGGACAAGGTCCCATGTCTCTATCTTGCTCCGCTGAGGATCGGTCAAAACTGACCCTGGTCAAAACTCCAAGCCCTGTACATTCTTAACAACCGTGAACACAAACTTCAACTTGACAAAAAGTACCACAAAAAGGGGGGCCCAAACCACTCCTAGGGCTCTGAAATGTGTTCCTAAACACTTTCTGGGGGAACACTTTTGGCCTTTCACACATAGGCAGATTTGCGCTCTCCCAACTCACTTATATGGGGGAACTTCAAATGCTCATAACTCCAGAACCCTAAGACCTAGAGACTCAAGGGTGGTACCGTTGGACTCGGGGTGCACACAAATGGGGGGGTAGGACAAGGTCCCATGTCTCTATCTTTCTCAGCTGAGGATCGGTCAAAACTGACTCTGGTTAAAACCCCAAATTTTCACTCTCCCAACTCACTTATATAGGAGAACTTCAAATGGTCATAACTCCAGAACCCTAAGTCCTAGAGACTCAAGGGTGGTACCGTTGGACTCGGGGTGCACACAAATGGGGGGGTAGGACAAGGTCCCATGTCTCTATCTTTCTCCGTTGAGGATCGGTCAAAACTGACTCTGGTTAAAACCCCAAATTTTCACTCTCCCAACTGACTTATATGGGGGAACTTCAAATGCTCATAACTTCAGAACCCTAAGACCTAGAGACTCAAGGGTGGTACCGTTGGACTCGGGGTGCACACAAATGGGGGGGTAGGACAAGGTCCCATGTCTCTATCTTGCTCCGCTGAGGATCGGTCAAAACTGACCCTGGTTAAATCCCAAATTTTCACTCTCCCAACTCACTTATATGGGGGAACTTCAAATGCTCATAACTCCAGAACCCTAAGTCCTAGAGACTCAAGGGTGGTACCGTTGGACTCGGGGTGCACACAAATGGGGGGGTAGGACAAGGTCCCATGTCTCTATCTTTCTCAGCTGAGGATCGGTCAAAACTGACTCTGGTTAAAACCCCAAATTTTCACTCTCCCAACTGACTTATATGGGGGAACTTCAAATGCTCATAACTCCAGAACCCTAAGTCCTAGAGACTCAAGGGTGGTACCGTTGGACTCGGGGTGCACACAAATGGGGGGGTAGGACAAGGTCCCATGTCTCTATCTTGCTCCGCTGAGGATCGGTCAAAACTGACCCTGGTCAAAACTCCAAGCCCTCTACATTCTTAACAACCGTGAACACAAACTTCAACTTGACAAAAAGTACCACAAAAAGGGGGGTCCAAACCACTCCTAGGGCTCTGAAATGTGTTCCTAAACACTTTCTGGGGGAACACTTTTGGCCTTTCACACTTAGGCAGATTTGCACTCTCCCAACTGACTTATATGGGGGAACTTCAAATGCTCATAACTCCAGAACCCTAAGTCCTAGAGACTCAAGGGTGGTACCGTTGGACTCGGGGTGCACACAAATGGGGGGTAGGACAAGGTCCCATGTCTCTATCTTGCTCCGCTGAGGATCAGTCAAAACTGACTCTGGTTAAAACCCCAAATTTTCACTCTCCCAACTGACTTATATGGGGGAACTTCAAATGCTCATAACTCCAGAACCCTAAGTCCTAGAGACTCAAGGGTGGTACCGTTGGACTCGGGGTGCACACAAATGGGGGGGTAGGACAAGGTCCCATGTCTCTATCTTGCTCCGCTGAGGATCGGTCAAAACTGACCCTGGTCAAAACTCCAAGCCCTGTACATTCTTAACAACCGTGAACACAAACTTCAACTTGACAAAAAGTACCACAAAAAGGGGGGTCCAAACCACTCCTAGGGCTCTGAAATGTGTTCCTAAACACTTTCTGGGGGAACACTTTTGGCCTTTCACACTTAGGCAGATTTGCACTCTCCCAACTGACTTATATGGGGGAACTTCAAATGCTCATAACTCCAGAACCCTAAGTCCTAGAGACTCAAGGGTGGTACCGTTGGACTCGGGGTGCACACAAATGGGGGGGTAGGACGAGGTCCCATGTCTCTATCTTTCTCAGCTGAGGATCGGTCAAAACTGACTCTGGTTAAAACCCCAAATTTTCACTCTCCCAACTGACTTATATGGGGGAACTTCAAATGCTCATAACTCCAGAACCCTAAGTCCTAGAGACTCAAGGGTGGTACCGTTGGACTCGGGGTGCACACAAATGGGGGGGTAGGACAAGGTCCCATGTCTCTATCTTTCTCAGCTGAGCATCGGTCAAAACTGACTCTGGTTAAAACCCCAAATTTTCACTCTCCCAACTCACTTATATAGGAGAACTTCAAATGGTCATAACTCCAGAACCCTAAGTCCTAGAGACTCAAGGGTGGTACCGTTGGACTCGGGGTGCACACAAATGGGGGGGTAGGACAAGGTCCCATGTCTCTATCTTGCTCCGCTGAGGATCGGTCAAAACTGACCCTGGTCAAAACTCCAAGCCCTGTACATTCTTAACAACCGTGAACACAAACTTCAACTTGACAAAAAGTACCACAAAAAGGGGGGTCCAAACCACTCCTAGGGCTCTGAAATGTGTTCCTAAACACTTTCTGGGGGAACACTTTTGGCCTTTCACACTTAGGCAGATTTGCACTCTCCCAACTGACTTATATGGGGGAACTTCAAATGCTCATAACTCCAGAACCCTAAGTCCTAGAGACTCAAGGGTGGTAACGTTGGACTCGGGGTGCACACAAATGGGGGGTAGGACAAGGTCCCATGTCTCTATCTTGCTCCGCTGAGGATCAGTCAAAACTGACTCTGGTTAAAACCCCAAATTTTCACTCTCCCAACTGACTTATATGGGGGAACTTCAAATGCTCATAACTCCAGAACCCTAAGTCCTAGAGACTCAAGGGTGGTACCGTTGGACTCGGGGTGCACACAAATGGGGGGGTAGGACGAGGTCCCATGTCTCTATCTTTCTCAGCTGAGGATCGGTCAAAACTGACTCTGGTTAAAACCCCAAATTTTCACTCTCCCAACTGACTTATATGGGGGAACTTCAAATGCTCATAACTCCAGAACCCTAAGTCCTAGAGACTCAAGGGTGGTACCGTTGGACTCGGGGTGCACACAAATGGGGGGGTAGGACAAGGTCCCATGTCTCTATCTTTCTCAGCTGAGCATCGGTCAAAACTGACTCTGGTTAAAACCCCAAATTTTCACTCTCCCAACTCACTTATATAGGAGAACTTCAAATGGTCATAACTCCAGAACCCTAAGTCCTAGAGACTCAAGGGTGGTACCGTTGGACTCGGGGTGCACACAAATGGGGGGGAAGGACAAGGTCCCATGTCTCTATCTTTCTCCGTTGAGGATCGGTCAAAACTGACTCTGGTTAAAACCCCAAATTTTCACTCTCCCAACTGACTTATATGGGGGAACTTCAAATGCTCATAACTTCAGAACCCTAAGTCCTAGAGACTCAAGGGTGGTACCGTTGGACTCGGGGTGCACACAAATGGGGGGGTAGGACAAGGTCCCATGTCTCTATCTTGCTCCGCTGAGGATCGGTCAAAACTGACCCTGGTTAAATCCCAAATTTTCACTCTCCCAACTCACTTATATGGGGGAACTTCAAATGCTCATAACTCCGGAACCCTAAGTCCTAGAGACTCAAGGGTGGTACCGTTGGACTCGGGGTGCACACAAATGGGGGGGTAGGACAAGGTCCCATGTCTCTATCTTGCTCCGCTGAGGATCGGTCACAACTGACCCTGGTTAAATCCCAAATTTTCACTCTCCCAACTCACTTATATGGGGGAACTTCAAATGCTCATAACTCCAGAACCCTAAGTCCTAGAGACTCAAGGGTGGTACCGTTGGACTCGGGGTGCACACAAATGGGGGGGTAGGACAAGGTCCCATGTCTCTATCTTGCTCCGCTGAGGATCGGTCAAAACTGACCCTTGTCAAAACTCCAAGCCCTGTACACTCTTAACAACCGTGAACACCAACTTCAACTTGACAAAAAGTACCACAAAAAGGGGGGTCCAAACCACTCCTAGGGCTCTGAAATGTGCTCCTAAACACTTTCTGGGGGAACACTTTTGGCCTTTCACACTTGGGCAGATTTTCACTCTCCCAACTCACTTATATGGGGGAACTTCAAATGCTCATAACTCCAGAACCCTAAGTCCTAGAGACTCAAGGGTGGTACCGTTGGACTCGGGGTGCACACAAATGGGGGGGTAGGACAAGGTCCCATGTCTCTATCTTGCTCCGCTGAGGATCGGTCAAAACTGACCCTGGTTAAATCCCAAATTTTCACTCTCCCAACTCACTTATATGGGGGAACTTCAAATGCTCATAACTCCGGAACCCTAAGTCCTAGAGACTCAAGGGTGGTACCGTTGGACTCGGGGTGCACACAAATGGGGGGGTAGGACAAGGTCCCATGTCTCTATCTTGCTCCGCTGAGGATCGGTCAAAACTGACCCTGGTTAAATCCCAAATTTTCACTCTCCCAACTCAATTATATGGGGGAACTTCAAATGCTCATAACTCCAGAACCCTAAGTCCTAGAGACTCAAGGGTGGTACCGTTGGACTCGGGGTGCACACAAATGGGGGGGTAGGACAAGGTCCCATGTCTCTATCTTGCTCCGCTGAGGATCGGTCAAAACTGACCCTTGTCAAAACTCCAAGCCCTGTACACTCTTAACAACCGTGAACACCAACTTCAACTTGACAAAAAGTACCACAAAAAGGGGGGTCCAAACCACTCCTAGGGCTCTGAAATGTGCTCCTAAACACTTTCTGGGGGAACACTTTTGGCCTTTCACACTTAGGCAGATTTTCACTCTCCCAACTCACTTATATGGGGGAACTTCAAATGCTCATAACTCCAGAACCCTAAGTCCTAGAGACTCAAGGGTGGTACCGTTGGACTCGGGGTGCATACAAATGGGGGGGTAGGACAAGGTCCCATGTCTCTATCTTGCTCCGCTGAGGATCGGTCAAAACTGACCCTGGTTAAATCCCAAATTTTCACTCTCCCAACTCTGTTATATGGGGGAACTTCAAATGCTCATAACTCCAGAACCCTAAGACCTAGAGACTCAAGGGTGGTACCGTTGGACTCGGGGTGCACACAAATGGGGGGGTAGGACAAGGTCCCATGTCTCTATCTTTCTCAGCTGAGGATCGGTCAAAACTGACTCTGGTTAAAGCCCCAAATTTTCACTCTCCCAACTCACTTATATAGGAGAACTTCAAATGGTCATAACTCCAGAACCCTAAGTCCTAGAGACTCAAGGGTGGTACCGTTGGACTCGGGGTGCACACAAATGGGGGGGAAGGACAAGGTCCCATGTCTCTATCTTTCTCCGTTGAGGATCGGTCAAAACTGACTCTGGTTAAAACCCCAAATTTTCACTCTCCCAACTGACTTATATGGGGGAACTTCAAATGCTCATAACTTCAGAACCCTAAGTCCTAGAGACTCAAGGGTGGTACCGTTGGACTCGGGGTGCACACAAATGGGGGGGTAGGACAAGGTCCCATGTCTCTATCTTGCTCCGCTGAGGATCGGTCAAAACTGACCCTGGTTAAATCCCAAATTTTCACTCTCCCAACTCACTTATATGGGGGAACTTCAAATGCTCATAACTCCGGAACCCTAAGTCCTAGAGACTCAAGGGTGGTACCGTTGGACTCGGGGTGCACACAAATGGGGGGGTAGGACAAGGTCCCATGTCTCTATCTTGCTCCGCTGAGGATCGGTCAAAACTGACCCTGGTTAAATCCCAAATTTTCACTCTCCCAACTCACTTATATGGGGGAACTTCAAATGCTCATAACTCCAGAACCCTAAGTCCTAGAGACTCAAGGGTGGTACCGTTGGACTCGGGGTGCACACAAATGGGGGGGTAGGACAAGGTCCCATGTCTCTATCTTGCTCCGCTGAGGATCGGTCAAAACTGACCCTGGTCAAAACTCCAAGCCCTGTACACTCTTAACAACCGTGAACACCAACTTCAACTTGACAAAAAGTACCACAAAAAGGGGGGCCCAAACCACTCCTAGGGCTCTGAAATGTGTTCCTAAACACTTTCTGGGGGAACACTTTGGGCCTTTCACACTTAGGCAGATTTTCACTCTCCCAACTCACTTATATGGGGGAACTTCAAATGCTCATAACTCCAGAACCCTAAGTCCTAGAGACTCAAGGGTGGTACCGTTGGACTCGGGGTGCACACAAATGGGGGGGTAGGACAAGGTCCCATGTCTCTATCTTTCTCAGCTGAGGATCGGTCAAAACTGACTCTGGTTAAAACCCCAAATTTTCACTCTCCCAACTGACTTATATGGGGGAACTTCAAATGCTCATAACTCCGGAACCCTAAGTCCTAGAGACTCAAGGGTGGTACCGTTGGACTCGGGGTGCACACAAATGGGGGGGTAGGACGAGGTCCCATGTCTCTATCTTGCTCCGCTGAGGATCGGTCAAAACTGACCCTGGTTAAATCCCAAATTTTCACTCTCCCAACTCAATTATATGGGGGAACTTCAAATGCTCATAACTCCAGAACCCTAAGTCCTAGAGACTCAAGGGTGGTACCGTTGGACTCGGGGTGCACACAAATGGGGGGGTAGGACAAGGTCCCATGTCTCTATCTTGCTCCGCTGAGGATCGGTCAAAACTGACCCTTGTCAAAACTCCAAGCCCTGTACACTCTTAACAACCGTGAACACCAACTTCAACTTGACAAAAAGTACCACAAAAAGGGGGGTCCAAACCACTCCTAGGGCTCTGAAATGTGCTCCTAAACACTTTCTGGGGGAACACTTTTGGCCTTTCACACTTAGGCAGATTTTCACTCTCCCAACTCACTTATATGGGGGAACTTCAAATGCTCATAACTCCAGAACCCTAAGTCCTAGAGACTCAAGGGTGGTACCGTTGGACTCGGGGTGCATACAAATGGGGGGGTAGGACAAGGTCCCATGTCTCTATCTTGCTCCGCTGAGGATCGGTCAAAACTGACCCTGGTTAAATCCCAAATTTTCACTCTCCCAACTCTGTTATATGGGGGAACTTCAAATGCTCATAACTCCAGAACCCTAAGACCTAGAGACTCAAGGGTGGTACCGTTGGACTCGGGGTGCACACAAATGGGGGGGTAGGACAAGGTCCCATGTCTCTATCTTTCTCAGCTGAGGATCGGTCAAAACTGACTCTGGTTAAAGCCCCAAATTTTCACTCTCCCAACTCACTTATATAGGAGAACTTCAAATGGTCATAACTCCAGAACCCTAAGTCCTAGAGACTCAAGGGTGGTACCGTTGGACTCGGGGTGCACACAAATGGGGGGGAAGGACAAGGTCCCATGTCTCTATCTTTCTCCGTTGAGGATCGGTCAAAACTGACTCTGGTTAAAACCCCAAATTTTCACTCTCCCAACTCACTTATATGGGGGAACTTCAAATGCTCATAACTCCAGAACCCTAAGTCCTAGAGACTCAAGGGTGGTACCGTTGGACTCGGGGTGCACACAAATGGGGGGGTAGGACAAGGTCCCATGTCTCTATCTTGCTCCGCTGAGGATCGGTCAAAACTGACCCTGGTTAAATCCCAAATTTTCACTCTCCCAACTCACTTATATGGGGGAACTTCAAATGCTCATAACTCCAGAACCCTAAGACCTAGAGACTCAAGGGTGGTACCGTTGGACTCGGGGTGCACACAAATGGGGGGGTAGGACAAGGTCCCATGTCTCTATCTTTCTCAGCTGAGGATCGGTCAAAACTGACTCTGGTTAAAGCCCCAAATTTTCACTCTCCCAACTCACTTATATAGGAGAACTTCAAATGGTCATAACTCCAGAACCCTAAGTCCTAGAGACTCAAGGGTGGTACCGTTGGACTCGGGGTGCACACAAATGGGGGGGAAGGACAAGGTCCCATGTCTCTATCTTTCTCCGTTGAGGATCGGTCAAAACTGACTCTGGTTAAAACCCCAAATTTTCACTCTCCCAACTGACTTATATGGGGGAACTTCAAATGCTCATAACTTCAGAACCCTAAGTCCTAGAGACTCAAGGGTGGTACCGTTGGACTCGGGGTGCACACAAATGGGGGGGTAGGACAAGGTCCCATGTCTCTATCTTGCTCCGCTGAGGATCGGTCAAAACTGACCCTGGTTAAATCCCAAATTTTCACTCTCCCAACTCACTTATATGGGGGAACTTCAAATGCTCATAACTCCGGAACCCTAAGTCCTAGAGACTCAAGGGTGGTACCGTTGGACTCGGGGTGCACACAAATGGGGGGGTAGGACAAGGTCCCATGTCTCTATCTTGCTCCGCTGAGGATCGGTCAAAACTGACCCTGGTTAAATCCCAAATTTTCACTCTCCCAACTCACTTATATGGGGGAACTTCAAATGCTCATAACTCCAGAACCCTAAGTCCTAGAAACTCAAGGGTGGTACCGTTGGACTCGGGGTGCACACAAATGGGGGGGTAGGACAAGGTCCCATGTCTCTATCTTTCTCAGCTGAGGATCGGTCAAAACTGACTCTGGTTAAAACCCCAAATTTTCACTCTCCCAACTGACTTATATGGGGGAACTTCAAATGCTCATAACTCCGGAACCCTAAGTCCTAAAGACTCAAGGGTGGTACCGTTGGACTCGGGGTGCACACAAATGGGGGGGTAGGACGAGGTCCCATGTCTCTATCTTGCTCCGCTGAGGATCGGTCAAAACTGACCCTGGTTAAATCCCAAATTTTCACTCTCCCAACTCAATTATATGGGGGAACTTCAAATGCTCATAACTCCAGAACCCTAAGTCCTAGAGACTCAAGGGTGGTACCGTTGGACTCGGGGTGCACACAAATGGGGGGGTAGGACAAGGTCCCATGTCTCTATCTTGCTCCGCTGAGGATCGGTCAAAACTGACCCTTGTCAAAACTCCAAGCCCTGTACACTCTTAACAACCGTGAACACCAACTTCAACTTGACAAAAAGTACCACAAAAAGGGGGGTCCAAACCACTCCTAGGGCTCTGAAATGTGCTCCTAAACACTTTCTGGGGGAACACTTTTGGCCTTTCACACTTAGGCAGATTTTCACTCTCCCAACTCACTTATATGGGGGAACTTCAAATGCTCATAACTCCAGAACCCTAAGTCCTAGAGACTCAAGGGTGGTACCGTTGGACTCGGGGTGCATACAAATGGGGGGGTAGGACAAGGTCCCATGTCTCTATCTTGCTCCGCTGAGGATCGGTCAAAACTGACCCTGGTTAAATCCCAAATTTTCACTCTCCCAACTCACTTATATGGGGGAACTTCAAATGCTCATAACTCCGGAACCCTAAGTCCTAGAGACTCAAGGGTGGTACCGTTGGACTCGGGGTGCACACAAATGGGGGGGTAGGACAAGGTCCCATGTCTCTATCTTGCTCCGCTGAGGATCGGTCAAAACTGACCCTGGTTAAATCCCAAATTTTCACTCTCCCAACTCACTTATATGGGGGAACTTCAAATGCTCATAACTCCAGAACCCTAAGTCCTAGAGACTCAAGGGTGGTACCGTTGGACTCGGGGTGCACACAAATGGGGGGGTAGGACAAGGTCCCATGTCTCTATCTTGCTCCGCTGAGGATCGGTCAAAACTGACCCTGGTCAAAACTCCAAGCCCTGTACACTCTTAACAACCGTGAACACCAACTTCAACTTGACAAAAAGTACCACAAAAAGGGGGGCCCAAACCACTCCTAGGGCTCTGAAATGTGTTCCTAAACACTTTCTGGGGGAACACTTTGGGCCTTTCACACTTAGGCAGATTTTCACTCTCCCAACTCACTTATATGGGGGAACTTCAAATGCTCATAACTCCAGAACCCTAAGTCCTAGAGACTCAAGGGTGGTACCGTTGGACTCGGGGTGCACACAAATGGGGGGGTAGGACGAGGTCCCATGTCTCTATCTTTCTCAGCTGAGGATCGGTCAAAACTGACTCTGGTTAAAACCCCAAATTTTCACTCTCCCAACTGACTTATATGGGGGAACTTCAAATGCTCATAACTCCAGAACCCTAAGTCCTAGAGACTCAAGGGTGGTACCGTTGGACTCGGGGTGCACACAAATGGGGGGGTAGGACAAGGTCCCATGTCTCTATCTTGCTCCGCTGAGGATCGGTCAAAACTGACCCTTGTCAAAACTCCAAGCCCTGTACACTCTTAACAACCGTGAACACCAACTTCAACTTGACAAAAAGTACCACAAAAAGGGGGGTCCAAACCACTCCTAGGGCTCTGAAATGTGCTCCTAAACACTTTCTGGGGGAACACTTTTGGCCTTTCACACTTAGGCAGATTTTCACTCTCCCAACTCACTTATATGGGG